>NC_143395.1:172982252-172989752 GCF_052110815.1 Crocodylus siamensis | reverse complement strand
CCAGCACACCCTCCCAGCACAGCTGAAGGCCTGTCTTTGTCTCTCATAAAGTCTGAGTGTGGTGACCTTCAAGACATGTCTGAAATCTCACCTTACTCAGGAAGTGCAATATCCTTTTTTAAAAAAAAAAAATCTGTTGCAATGCAGGGTTCGTACCATGTATTCTTGTTTTCCCTTTTCATTCGGTGATGTGTCTAATAACTCAAGGGAAACTTCACTGCATACTTAATTTTCAGTGTTTTCCAGAGTTTTGGGGTTTTTTTGGTTATTGGCCATTCAGTGGTGGGATAGCCAAGGGCTTGTAAGGGCAGTGGTTCAGTAAACTATTACGTCTAAGCAGTGCTGCGTTGATCAGACTGACCTGCTCTTTCCCTATATCATTGACCTGACCTGTAGTTGTAGAGAATTTTTAAATGGATTCCATCCCACTTCTTTATTTAAAAATGCTCCGTTATGACAGAAACTAAGATAGGCTCTGGGCCCAGCTGTAGAGTCTCTATTCGTGGCATTGAACCTTTACACAAGTAGACCCGCTGAAGCCAATAGCGGGGCTTGCCAGCATAAGTGCTCACAAAGGTACAGGTCCCGAAATTGGGCTGTTTCTGATGAGGGAAAGGGAGTGTCTTACTCGGCAGTGTCTCACAGCTGAAAAAGCTTAACATTCGGATGAGTTTTGTTTTGTTTTTTTTCCTATTGAAGCTGAAGTAAGCATGACCTGTTTTAACAATGTCATTGCTGAATCTCACAAAGAACAAATGGTCGGTTGTTTGTAAATCTTCAGTTCAGCTCTCAAGTGAGTAAACAAAACAAAACACAAAAGATCCAGGTACTGATGTACTCAAGCTGCCTCAAGTTCTTCCCCCCCACCCAGAGGTCTGTTCCTCAGCCCCTGTGCAGCTGCCTGCTATGCATGATTAACCTCTGTTCAGCCATACACAGAAATCTTTTGTCCTAACATACACAAAGCAAATTATTTTGGAAAGCTGGAGAGCACAATTAAATATAAAACTTTAGCTGTATTAAATGTACAAGATGTTTTTTCTTGTCTTTAATTTAAAATTGTCCTTTTTTTTAGAACCATATCAGGCTTTTTGTTATGAAATTTGCAATTCAGCTTATATTTACACCTATCCAGATATTTTCATATTTTGTTGTGGTTGTAATCTATTCCTGCTGGGATTTTTTTTATCAAGTTATCCCGTATCCCTACTTGCCTCTTCTTTCCTGATATCCTGCTGGATTTCCTGGTCTGGTCAAAAGTTTTAATTGGAAGTAAAATTAATAAATGTGGATAAAATGCTGTCTTTGCCCAGTGCTGAACTGAGGACTCTGTATGAGGAGTAGATTGACAATTTATACTTACTATAACACAACTCTAGAAGTCAAGCACACAAGTGTTGAGTCTTGACTGTAGTTAATTTCTTTTCCAAGTTGATTGAAAACAATCATAACTGAATGACTGTACCCATCCTGGAGTAATAATAGGGATATGGCTGAAGTTGTCCTTATTCCAAGGATAGTAATGGATGCAGATGCACCACTATTGTTATCCTCAAAGGGAATACTTTTTGTGATTAATGATTTTGATTGTTTATCTTAATCTTAAGAATGCTGGCTACCTCAGCAGATTGATCACAGGGATTCAGGGCTTAATGCTGAACTTATTTATGTAATGTCTTGCTCACTCTTGTGAGCAATCTCATTTAACCTTAAGGAACTACTGACAGAAGTCTGTGCATGCAGTTTCTGGCTAGGACAGCCCTTTAACACTAAGTCATTGGTTCAAACCTGGCCTGGGTTGCTGTTATTAAAAATGATTGCCATCTGATGGATCTTGGCTGTCTAATGTGAAGTGTGCTGCTGGTTTCAGTCCAGTTCCTACAGGGCAATATTCACATTCAGAAAGCACTGCAAATGGCAATCACATTGGCACTTTTAAGAGCCAAAGAGCAGTGGACAATAAGCCTGAAGTGACCTCTGTCCCATGTCACTATCTCTTCAAGCCCGGACACATATTATCAAAGAGCAAGAAGGAAGCTTGCACTCTCATTGTCCATATAGTAGTGTCTGTGTGAATAAAAAAAAGTTACAGCACCTTTCACACATACTAATAATTTCTTCTCAAGCTACAGAAGTCCTCTTATTTACATAGGGTCAAATTCTGTCTTCTCATGTACTCTGAGCAACTTGTATATATGTCCAAGGTAGTGACAGTTTCACATCTGATGAGCAACATGGTGGCTTATTACTTTACTGAACAAAGAAGTAACTTTCTCTGTCTGCTAGAAAGCATGAAAAATCCTATATTAGTTGTGGGGGGAAGGGGAGAAAAATTACATGTGTATAAACTAGTAACATTTCCATTTAGTGCTTTCCATTTATTATTATTAAGATGCTTTCCATTTATTGTTGTAATGTGACTCATATTGGAAACTTCCTTTGTTTCTGTTGCCGTTTTTGGTACCTACTTTATTTTTTCCTCCACCACAGTTTTCTCCCCATTATATTCTTCTTGGTCACTAGCAGCCATTATTGAAGTATGTTATTGCTTATGAACAAGGTATATAAACAACCTCTTCCAGAACCAGGGGTGCTCTGAAGGGTTAGTCTGTGGAGAAACTGAGAATTAATTTGGGTAACACTTGCTCTTTCTCACCTCCACCCCCTTCCCACCCTAACGGTCTGATTCTCCCACTTAGTCACTGGTACTGCCTGCAGCCTTTTTTGGTTCTGGCTACAAACATATTTGAAAAGCTGCTAGAATTCCTAAATGCCATCTATACAGCAGTGTATACACAGGTACACAAGTCAGCGTGGGGATATTTTTCTAGCAATGGACCATTTGTCCATGTAGTCTCCAATTTATCTTAGGCAAAGGCAAATAAAAGAGAGTATGGAGGTTAGTTGGTTTGTTTGTTTGTGGTAAGTTTTGCTCAGGACTCTCTATTTCCCATGGTCGAACGTGCATATATAACGAATATGTTTCTTAGGAGATGCAGGTCTCCCTTCATGGCAGAAAGCAACATCTGCTTCTCTGGACAGTGGACCTAGAATAAGAACATAAGACAAGCAGATACAGCCAAGTTCAGGTTTTAGTAACAGTCAAAAACACCAAACCAGTCCCTTTCTTTCTTTCTTTCTTTCTTTTTCTTTTCTTTTTTTTTAAACCTACATATATGTAAAACACATCTGATCATTACCGCCCATGCTGAATTGTAAAAGGAAATGGTTGTTTGCATACTCTGCTAAACAAGATGATAAGATGCACCTGCAGTATGAGTTCACATCTTAGTCATGAATGTATTCTATATCTTTGCAAGCTAATCTGTTTAATCAAATATTAAGTTTTATTCAAATTTCAAAAGAAACAGATAGCCAATTGTTTTTCTCCATGATCTTCCTTGTCATGCACCCTCTTTGCATCTCAAGAAAAATAGCCTTGTTCAGCTCCCAAACATTTGCATTTATCAAATAAAGCACAACAGTAGTTTTTTGTGCCATGAAGACATCTGCACAGGTGAAGATGTTCGGCATTTTCTTAATAGAAGGAAGGCTCCATAACATTAGCAAATTCTAAAAAAAAATCTTTATTTTTAAATAGAATTCTGATCCAACTGGAGTGAGTTTTCACACTCCAATATGTGAAAGCTATAATTAGTGAATTACAACATTTTGAAATGAGGAGTTATTACATCTGACTAGAATTAAATTAATTAAAGTTTAAAAAAGTGTGAGCATTTGTACTGCAGGCTGAATAACTGTGTGCTGTTGCTAAAACCTAGAGAATGCTAAGCATACGCTCAATTCAGCCTTTCTTTTAAGCTTCTTGAAATGCACAGAGATATTCCTAGCAATCAGGAGCTATATTGATAAAAGCAACCTTTGTGTTATTTTAGTAGCAACTTGATGTTCATACCTAGAGCTGTTTTACCTGAAGTGTCAGACTCCTGCCCTTTTCTCTAGTACTGATATGTGGGACAAAAACCTACTCGGCCACTTTCAGGATTTGGGGGTGAAAGGGAAAGATTACTGGAACATATATATATATATATATATATATATATATATATATAAATGCACACACATAACTTTTAAATTTGGAACGCTTCACTAATTTGCATGAGTAGTTACCTGAGTGGATTAATAGTCCAAGTGAGGCAAAACAAGTAGGGTGTGCATGCCATTTAAGTGATTACACATACAAGAGAACATAGATGTTTCTTTTCCTTTTTCCCACTTGCTTTATCTTACATTTTGCCTTTTGGCTGCTGTTTTGTGATGTAAGGCTATATTGTACTTCATAAATACACAACACACAAACTCTCAGGTTGTTGGAACACCGCTTTAGGTTCAGCTGCAGTACACTGTTTCTCTGATCTTTTATGTTCCTGAGCAGATGTCTTTCATTAATTTATGGATTTATCATCTTTTCTTTCTTTCTTCCTTTCTTTTTTTTTTTTTTACACCTGGCAGCTGGCTCAAGTTTCAGCAGTTATTGTCTATTTTGCATTACACATAGAATTGAATGTCATCTGTCTTCACAAAGCTATGGCTAAGAGAATTGAGGCAAGCCACATGAGCTGCTGGGGCAGAGCTTGTTTGCGTTCCATTCGGCACCCCCTGTCCCTTTACCTCCTTAATATTTATTTGTGCTCATTTTCTTTCCTGGCCTTGAATGGGGCTTAGCTCGTGTTCAGTACAGCTGTATGTTTACTGAATCTATTCCATCATGAGTCATTGTGCGTGTGTAAGTATCCTGGAAACAGCTAGTGCTTTCTTGGAAGAACAGTTGCTTTTCAGCACAAGCACTTAAAAGGGAAATTAACCAATTGGTCTGTCCAGTTTTACTCTGAAATAGCAATGGGTTATCTAAGTTGTAGCTCTTAAGTGGTTTGTTAAGTATTTTAATAGTTTATTAGAAAGAATGTCTTTTATCACAGTATCTCCTTAACCTTAGGAACAAGGTATAAAGATTTATAATGTGCTAGATTCAATTGCTCTTTAAGACTACGAAGTGATTAACAGCAGGCATCGTTTTAATAAAAATGGACTTATGGGAATTTGAGTTTTAGAATGTCTTTTAATAAATACGTTTTGCAATATTGATAGTATTGGAGCAATATTATAAGGAAGTTAAAACAAATATTCTAAATGCAAAGTAAATCAGAATCCTTGGACAGCTGTCTAATATGCTTAAATCTAGCAAATACTGGAGCTTTGGAGGAAAGTTTAAGTACCTCTTTTAGCTTCCATTGGAACAGACTTTATGTGAAGTATCATATTAACATGGTACCTGTATCAGGGGAATTATAAATTAAGGAGATGTAGAATTTTTAATTTTACGTACTGCAGTCTTCCTCTAAATGCAATCACATAACAACATGGATTTCTAATGCAGAAGTTTTGACTTGTCTAAAACTCTTATCACTAAGCAATAGGTGACAGCTTGCTACTATTATTTCACTTATGCATTTTGACAGATGGCACTGCAGAGTGTAATGCTCTTTTAGACTTCTCTATCAGTCTAATGGAGGTAACTGGAGGTTCTTTCAACTCTTCTCTTGGCACAAGAAGTATGTCAGTCATAAATTATCTTCTTTGTAATCATTAAGCATTTTAAACAAAACACAAGTTCAGCTGAGCTGTCTTCAGTATACTTACTTTGTAAATTAAGAGGTTTTTAAATTAATATTTTCAATTACTATTTTTTAAAAAATGCTGTATTTGCTCAGCCCAAAAATTAATCTTATCTTTCTACAACTGCATCTTCTTGTAAGTGAACAAATAATCATAGTTAGCACAATTCAGTAGATTGAGAAAAAGATATTCTATTAAAAGCACATTCCCGAATAGTTTTCAGCACGTTAGTGTATATATGTATTTTTTTGAGTGCCCCACGTTGAGAGCTTGAGCTAGTCATTTCAGTCTCCTGTATTGCAGACTTTATAAGGTGAAGGCACCTCTGCTGTAGAATATCTATGAACTTGTTTGACCTTCCTCCACCATAAGGTGTGAAATGAGTGAAATTTTCATCAGTCGTCTTTAGGAGAAACAGTCCTTAGAGAAGCTTCTGGGAAGAACCCTTAATTGACCTTGTGGGGGCCACATTGATTTTCTCCACGTGCATCTTCATTTCTGATAAATTATAAAGCCATTAATTTGCTGAGGAAATGGCAGGGCCAGCCTGCGGCACAGATGTGACCAAAGCCGTCCCAGCACACAGTACACAAAAGAGTGCCAAGAAGCTGGGGGAAAATCAGAAAGCCTAGATTGTTATGGTTAGCTTCACATTCCCTTGGGAACTGTTTTAGTTGCTTCTGTTTACAGATCTAAAAGGTAATGATGTTTCCAGGATAAATAGGCCGCCTTATAGGGTAAGTGGCTGCTTATTGATCTGCTAACCCACATTTATTGATTTGTTAGCCCCAAATACAGTTTCATTCTCTGAGGAGTTAACTGTGTAAATCAGACTAAGACAACTTTGTTATGGTTTTTTGTTTTTTTGAACTACAGAAGGTTGTTTTGTTTTTTGGGAGGGGGTTTAAATAGAAATTTAGTTTTTTTCCTAAAGCTAATAATTGAGGCGAAGCAGTCATAGGATTAGGGAGAGTAACTCAAGACATTGAATTATATTGACATTAAAGAAAAAGGTAAAACGTATTGCTTGCATGAAACACTGCTGAGAATGATAAATCACCTTGGATTGTTAGCTTTATTTGGTGAATTGGAATTGCAAAAGGAAAAAAAGAAAGAAAAAAAAGCCTGGTGATAAGTTTTTTGCAGCACATGCTTTGTGCATTTGTTTCCTTAGCAACAAGTGAACATACATATGGTACACAAATCTTAAACCTGAAAAATTCCTCATAGCAACACCAAGAAAGAGCTGATATAGCTTATATATCCTCACATATCCTATTTAGTTATTTTGCAAATAATTACAATGCTGGGAAGCTACAAATGGACTTAATAGTTTGTTTCACTGTCTCAGTTACTATATGGAACATTTCTTAAAGGAGCGTTTTGGTAGCCCAGTATAGTCGGAATCAGATTTTGTTCTCAAACAAAGCATTTTCCTTGACTAATTCAATCCTACATGCAGGAAGGTTTGTCACCCAATCACTTGAAAAAGGCCAAGCTCATGTTCTTTTACACCCGGTACCCAAGTTCCAACATGCTGAAAACCTACTTCTCAGATGTAAAGGTAGGAAAAAAAAACTTTTTCCCCCTTTATTGCATGTTTACATATTTGCAGTGAATACATACATATATATATGTATATATATATGTATCACTTCACTATATTAAAGATAAATAATTATCAATTCTGGCTAGACTAATGGTGCAGATGATGGATATTTATGTGTTCTTTCTACTAATTTGTACCTAAGGCCCATGTCTGGGGGTGGTTTGGGGATCTTAAATACAAGACCTGAAATGTCAAAGCAAAATAAAAATAGCTAATGTTTGGATGACACCGGTTTACGTATGTGCATCCTCTAA
>NC_143395.1:172959752-172977252 GCF_052110815.1 Crocodylus siamensis | reverse complement strand
AGATGCATTACCTCTCAGCTCATCAAGTGGTTCAGCAATTTCCGTGAGTTTTACTACATTCAGATGGAGAAGTATGCAAGGCAAGCCATCAATGATGGGGTCACAAGTACTGAAGAGCTGTCTATAACCAGAGACTGTGAGCTATACAGGGCTCTGAACATGCACTACAATAAAGCAAATGATTTTGAGGTAGGCACGAATCTTTATTTACTTTTTTACATATAATTTAGCTGATTGATTTTCTTATAAGTACTATATATTTTTTCCTCATATTGTGGTAAAGGGTACCATTCCACATCTAAAAATAAAGCCAGTGAGTCTCTTTGGTTCCATTAGTTCAGTCCACCAGTCTAGCCAGAACTTGCCAAAAGAGTAAGCTTTCATTTAATTTCTGAAAAGCTTCTAAGCTTCAACTTTTTGAAGTTTCCTTTAGGGGGACTGTAATGAAAGAAGTGATCATCACATCCTACTTTAAAAGCCTCATAACAATGTGACCAAATTATGAAAACGTCACTTTCTCTGTCATTTTCTCTGATTTAGAGAACTGAAATGCATTTGTGTTGTTAAACATCCATATAGAATGATTGTTAGAAGTAAATGGTCTCTGTTTTCTGTTGTAATGGGTTTGTGGCTTTGATTAAGATTTTTGTTTACAGTCCAACTTGGTAGCTCAGCAGACTATTATTATCATTAACATGCTGACCCTCTGCAATACCACTGTAGTGTATTTCTCAGTGATGCCGATGGTGTTTTACATTGTTCAGGTAGTCAGATATAATGATGTGTTCGGAAGGGCTATAAGAAAGGATATTCTGGGAATTCCTTTCCTTGGTGAAGTAGAATGGCAACACACTTGCTTTCTCTCTCTCTTTTCCTTTTTGCCTGGACCTTTCGCTTTGTGCAGTGCAACCCAACAACACTGTGGGCCCAATTTAATATTCGAAGAGGTGTTTCTTGGGATCTATAGTTGGCCGAAACTCTATCTTGGTCATTTTTCTTGCTGTCTATTGCCATAATATAAGCACTAAGTTTTGCAAGTAATACAAAGAGGTCTCTAACCAAAGTCTTTCTCAAGCCTTTTTCCATCCATTGTGTGTGTGGGAGCTGGGGAGGGAAGTGGAAGGAAAGAGATTACACATGAAAGGCTGAAGAAGGGAACATACCTTGGAAGATTTAGCAAAGGTTATATATGAAATACGCATCTGGTTATTTTATTTGTATTCTAGTAGCATTTAGAAGCCTCTGCTATCTGATGTCATGCTTATAACAAAAACAGTATTTGCCCCTCAAAATTTACAATCAAATAACAAAAATCATAGGAAGGGAAAGCACATGGGAGCAGTGAGATGAAGTGTCACTAAGTTTCTTCTGATAATATTTATACAATTTCTCAAACTTTTATTATCATGCTGGAGAACACAGCAAGTTGTATTGTTTTACAGTAGCTTAGTTTCAACTTTCTGAAATTCTCAAGTTTTGGCACAAAGTTAATGTAAATGAGTTGCTTTAATGGATACAAACAACTTTTTTGAGAAATGTAGAGCAAAATAAATAGTTTTAGGTAGTTTTGAATATGTATATCATCAATGTAACATCATCCATTTTTGATGTTGCAGACTTCTAGTGATTAAAATCTCTTGTTTTAAAGTCTAGATCTCAGGAAAGGGACTTCATAATTAAGCAGGAGATGACTTGAGAGGCTTTTCATATGTTCCTTTCCCCAAACATAGAAGGAAAACCTGTTATGCATGATATGCAGCTTGTTTTTCACAACCTTTCTTCCTGGTGTATCTCCAACAGATGGAAAGATAGTAGTATATAGCCTACTACATCCTGATTTCTTTACTTAAGGTCTTGTTTGTCACACTGAAGACCAAGCCATAAGCAGATAATTAAACTATAAGGTACAGTTTTTAGTGTAGTCATATAACCTTACCTGATAAGTGTCCACCCTCTCCTTATTATCTGGAAAGCAAAAATGACAAGTACTGTAATGTTGAAATTGGATCCAAAGGGATTTAGCAAACTGAGCGTTTGCCATATTTAGCATCATCAAAGTTCCTTTCTCTCATACTTCAGTGATGCTTTGCTGATCTTCCAATGTGATTAAGGGATGATACGCTGTTTCGCTTAAATCACCTATACTGCTTTACCTAAACCCTGCTCCTTTATCTGCCAGTGAGTGAAATTCATGCACATACTTCAATAACCTTAAATTGACTATTAGGAAGGAGTGATAAAGCTAAAATGTAAATTTGGTCCATTGCAGGCTGTGCCACAGATTTGCTCAGGAAACTCTGATACTACATTCCTTTCATAGTGTGGTGGAACTGATACCTTTTAGCAAAGTCAAGTAAGATGCTTAACAAGCTCCAGGTCCTATCATTTAAGCTTTGCCATTGTAGCCTTGTGGCTCAGAGCCAGAGACAAATACACCTCCAGCAGAATATGACTTTTTGGTACATGATTTTGTTTCTGTATTTCTGTTTTGTCCTGTAAGGGCAGTTGAAACAGAATCTGCATTAAGTATAGCTGTGTAAAAAAATTCAGCTGTAGCGAAAAGTAGTAAAATGATTTCTTCAGTAAAGGTGGGGAAATTCATATTTGTTTTACTTACGACTGCTTTGCTGCTTTCTTCCGCTCTTTTCCCTGCAAATGAAAAGCATTTTATCCTTCTTCTTTAAAACACAGTGTCCATGTCACAGGTTCTCTCCTAGAAGAACAGAAAGAGATAACAGCTTGCTGGGCAACTATATATCTTATACATGGTATTGCTGTAGCATTTGAGTAGTAGGTGTAATAACTAAAATACATATACAGTGATCTGTAGTAAATTCCCTAGCATATTTAAAAACAAAATCACATACATCTCCTTCATATTTAGTACCTCTAAGTTCACCAAAGCTCAGTGTTACAAACACAGCAGGGCATTTTCAGGTGAGGGAGGTTACAAAAGCATTAATTTAAAAAAATACAAGTATGGTTTGATTTAAAATAGGCCAAAGAAGTTGGCCACTCTGTGGTTCACACTCCTGTTTCTTTCATATTCATTTGTATAATTTTTTTAATTATCATTATTCCCACGAATGGAGGATATTATAGCCTCCCTAGGGCTCTGCATTCTCATTCCCTTTGGGAGCTATGAGACTCTTTCCCAAGTCTGAAATCTCAGTAGATTCACTCTTTGTTTTAGATATTCTGGTTTCTACTCTTCTACCTACTTATCTCTTCAACGCTCCTGTGCTTTTTCAACAGACAAACAAGAAAGCAAGTTATTGCATTAACTGTTTTTGCCTGTTGTTTCACAGAAATTCACCCAGCTTCACAGGCTGAGCTATCCTGATTGACCACAATGGTGAAGCATTTGCTAAACTTTATTATTTTCACAGAAGCACTATATGAAATCTGAAAGGAACACAGTTTAAGAGGTTTATATTATGTTACATGGAAAAAGTTGTGTAGGTGGGGAAAACCCTAATTAAGACCAGAATCATGGGGAAGTCTTAGCCATTGCTTACCATAAGACACTGCAAGTTAATCCCACTGAACTTAATGGGAATGTGTAAAAAAATCCAAATAACATAACATAAAAGTATGCATTACCTGAACAATTCGGAGAGAAGTCAGTAGCCATTTTTTTTTCAAAAGTGACTAGTGATTTTTGGGTGCCTCCATTTCTGAGTGCCTACCTGGATGCACATTAAATGGGTTGTGTCTTCAGAAAGTGCTGACTGTCCATACTGACAATAAAGGCTTTTTAAAATGTCTCCCACAGAAGACCTCAAAATTAAGACAACCTCATTTTGACTTTGAAAATGGTGGCAACTCATATTCTTATTTTAGGAGTTTGTATTCTTCACTAGCTGCTCAAGATGACTTTTCTTGAACTGACAAATGCTGTGCATCAAAAAAAAATAAAACACCTAGTTCCTGATTTTTTTTTAAATTTATACTAAGACCACTTCACAGTTCTCTTGCAGTATATAGGGGCTGTATAGTAGGATTTACATCTGCTTTAAAGCCTCTTAACCCAACTAGCACAGCAGGAGTATAGGGTGCTCTGAAGATAAATCAGGTCCTTAATTCACAAACTTCTGGCTTGCACTTTTGCATGTTTCGTCTATGCAAAATTCTCCCTAGGAACAGCCTGTACATTTCTAATGAGTTTAAAGAAGCAAGTGACAGACTTTACCTGTTGTTTTACCTCTTACTTCCATTCTGTTTTAAACCTCCTTTCAATTCCTGTACTCTTTCTAGCACAGCATGATTTTTTTCAAAATGTTCTTAAACAAAAATTCAGAGGACTTATTTCTGCAGCAAAGCAATATAAAACTTATTAGGCAATTTGAGAACAGCACGCAAAGTCAGAAACACAGTATCATCCATCCTTTTAAAGAAAAATCGGAGTGTGTACTGAGGAGGTTTTCCCCCTCCAGTTTTCTTAGAGGTACTAGCCTCCTGAAGTATTTCACTGATGCTCTTTGACTTTTTGTTAAAACCATCAAAAAAAAGCCAACAAGCCTCAAGATTCTTTATTTAATACATGATTATACTTTTCTTACGAATTTCACAAGAGATTAAATTAACTCATAAATGAAGTTACAAAACTCATGGTGCCTACACAATGTACAAGCACTGCATATAGTCTTTAGTTGCTGTTCATTAATCAGTATCTTGTTTAGTTGAAATGCAGACTACAGATTGAAGGTGGTAGAGAGAAAATCACAGGTAGAAAACTCACAACTACACTTCATTTTTATATTTATCTCCCTTGGATTCAAGGTGTTCATCACTATAATGAACTTGGCACATTGATTTATGATCTATTTTTTTAATGTCATTACATTTTTAGTTCCCTTTGCCTTTTTGTCATTGGGTTACATTTAAGCACAGCAAGATCAACTTTAAACCTCCTTACTCAACAGCTTTATTAGTTATAATGTACCGTGACCTTTCTCAACATTCTTAAAGAAAAAGATACAGTGTAATGTCACTTTACTTTGCTTATTGTTCTTTGTTGAGGTGAACAAAGCATTTTCTACAGTGGCTATAGCACATAATTATACAGCTTTCAATAGCGGTGTCTTGGCACATATCAAAGTTCAGAAGAGCCTTTAGAAAAAAAAAGATGTTTTGTGGCAGCCTAGGGAGGGTCTCATCTTTCCTTCAGAAAATAGTTCAAGGCTCTTCTGTCAAGCTTCCCTACTTAGAGCTTTTTCTCCTCCTGCTTCATAAAGTTTAAAGGGGATTCAGTGGAGTTCTATGATCTATTTCCTTTGAAAGATTGTTCCTTTGCACAGAGAAGTCCTTTGACTTCAAGAGTTCACAGATTCATGTCTTTAGGTATCATATGTCTGACCTTATCAGTTACTCTATTTAATGTAGGAGAAAAAGTCTCAACTCTTTGTGTTTGTCTGTTTTGCCTCTGTGAAATGATTTGGTGAAAAGACCATCCTTTTTAACACACCACTGAGAGGCCGTTTCTGACTGTAACCTACCCTGTGGCTCTTCTAAAAAAAATTGTCCTTGTGTTTTGTGTATGGATGATTTCACAGTGAGAATAGAATTATACAAGGACAGACACACATAAAAAAAATCTTTTGCTCTTTTTTCCCTAAATGATCTATTGGCTATTTTGGTGGCTGCTACTCTGGTTCCCCAACAGGCACAACCATTTAACAAACACAGAGATAGCGGCTGGAGTGCTGGGCCAGCAGTAGGTTTTCCCTTGCTTCGACCTACCCCAAAGGCCTTCATAATTAATTGTCCTTCAGAGATGAGGAAAGTTCAGAGACAGTGTGTGTAGTGATGTCTATTGTCTGACATTCAGTTCTCCTTCCCTCAGCTCTTTTTCTTCATTCCACAAAGGGTTATCAATAGGAGCAGAGAGCAAGCTCTCTTCTAACAGCTGCTGGTGGTGGTTGTCGCTTTCTGTGGAACATATCTTTGTATTCAGCCATGTATGGATTAAATGGCTGAAAAAGTTCTAACAGCCTTTTCAGACTGGCATGTTTATTTCATCTAAATTGCACAGGGCTGCTTAGCTAATTTAAAATGTAGTTTTAACTTGAATGAAAGATTTTAAAATTATTTTTAATTGCAGCAAACTGGTGAAATTTCAGGAAGCAAATGAGAAATTTGCTCCTTCTGTCAGCTTTGATCAACCCCCCCAAAACACAAGCATTGATTTCTGAGAGGAGAGAAGGGGACTAAATGGAATGCACATTAAAGTGTATTGGTGTAAGGCTTTAGCAGAAACAAACACTGGGCCCATTTAAAACACTACCACAATGCCTATAACGTTGAAGTGCAAAGAAACTGGAGTTTACTAAACAGATTATTAATACTGTTGCGCCTTCTGTGATTAATTTAGAATCCTCTGTGGCATAATTATTAAACTTCATATACAAGAGAGCAAAATTATATATACACGAGTCCTTGTTTTCCCTGATGATAAACTAAACAAAGATATGGTACAGTTAGCAGATAAGTAAAAATGATAGTTAAATTAAGGCTGTCTGTTAACAATCATTATGTTACTGTTCCAATTAATAGGGTGAAGCCAAAAGACACAAATACAATCATTCTTCTGCTGAACAATTTAGCTAGCAAATAAGGATGATATACATTTTTTTAGCTTAAAAAAATACCCACACCCCTGTACCAATGTTCTGCATAAAGACCTGACTATACAAAGCAAAGGAATGACCTAATAAAAATATTCTGAAGCTCTATGGCACTTCCTCCATGTTCAGGAGACATGCTGAACAACCAAGATCAATTATTGTACTGATTAAGTTATTAGGCAAGTCATTTTGCAACAGGTTTCCTGTATTTAAGAAGAAATTGCATATAAAGTCGGCACAGCTCATATAGTAATGCAAAAAAGGTCATAAAAAATTAAAGTTATTCTTATGAATCTTTCATTAGAAGCAATGAAAAGGGACACTGATAAAGCCAAGTGCTTTGTTCTTCTCAGCTACTCTTCCAGGGCCTGATCCTGCAATCAGCTATACACTTGAGGAGCTTTACTCACAGGAGAAGCTGCATTGAATACTTGAGTATTCTACTGTCCCGAGTAGTTGAGTGTGAGATTGGGCCCGTGGGTTGCTTATCAGTGTTGCTTCCCTTTAACAAACAGATGTTCCATTTAAAAATTGACAAAAGTCCGGTTAAAAAAACTCACAAAGCCAGACAGCTGTACTAAGACAAACACCTACCTTACACAGAAAGAGCTGTTGTGAGGTGATTTAAGGCTAGTCCAAGCTTTTCAGATTACTCCCCACTGCGAATAACGTGTTAAGTACCAAGTTGCCCCAAGCCTCATTTTATTACAGATTGATAAAGAGTAGCCATGCCTTTTAACATGTAAAATATTTTGCTTTTTCCCCTCCCTAGTTCATGGAGAATGGTAAACCAAAAAAATCCTTGTTGGAGCTTTTCATTTCACTTTGGGAGAATTCTTAGATAGTTCTAGCTGAAGGAGTTTTAATATTATTTACTGATACTTTTCCTTTTTTGTTTTCAGTCCCTCCCACCCCCTTCCCAACACACATACAAAACAAAACAAAACTTGGCAAACTCTTCAGACTCCTAATGCCATTTCCTTTTGCATTCAATAAGGGGTAGGGGGAATTGAAACATCAACTGGAGGTTGAGAAAAGCACCAATTTATAGCGTGTTTGTCTTGCACAATTCAAGATTTCTTTTGCTAGCTGCACACATTATACCCCACATCTCCATACTCTCTTGGGTGGTGGCAGTAGTGAGGAATGGCTATTTCTTCCCGTGTGTGTACTATAGGCCTCTAAAGACTCTTATTTATTCTCTCCCATGTCACCTTGTGTACAGTCTGGTCTGTGACACTGATGGTGATTATGTCATTATTTTGCTCTGGGGGCTTTGGCACATCTGCAGAGCTGATGCACATCTTCTTTGTTACGCTGGCATACGTCCCATATCGCAAATGCTTCATTAGCCTTACTGCCTGCCTCCTTGCCAGACAAGAATGCCCAAATCCAAGCTTCTTTTTGCTCTGTTCTTTTGTGTCTATGATGAGCCTTTATTCATCTTCCTGGTTCTTCCGTGCTTTCTGTTTTTCTATGTAAAACTGATTTCCAGATGTCCTTATTTCTCCCAAATCATCCTAGATACGCAGCAAAAAACAAGGTGAGGCTTAACCCTTTTTCATCAAATCTTGTCTTTCACAACCTTGCTTTTTTTCATCTATCCCTGCAAATAGAGAGCTACTTAGACTAGGCAGTTACAAGGACCAGGATTTTCAAAAACTTGCATTTTGATAAAAAGAAATCTATGGATTAATTGCTTTATAGGTCTAGATTTACTCTTCCCACTACTTTTTTGATACTGCATATTGCTTGATTTTATTCAGAACTTTCTGAAAGCAGAATTGAATTGTAAACAGGAAAAAAATCCTTTCAATCACTGTGTAACTGCATGAGGATTCTTGAATATATAGTGTGTTCCTACCACATTATAATATTAAAGCACTTGGAGTAGTCTACATTTTGTGTTTACAGAAACTGAGCAAAACATTTTATTTCCTAAAATGTATATGAAGTGTATATAAAAACATCCTAGCAAAAGGGCTAGTGATATTTCTAATTCAGGGCAGTGCGGGGAAATGGGGGTCAGGGGAGGAGGGTAGTTACTCAGTTATAAATACTTATTCAGGGGAGGAAGGGTAACTGAATCTTATAAAACTGAAATTTGGAGCCAGATCCTTAGCTGATGCAAGCTGGCTCCCATGTCAGTGATTTTTACCAGATGAAGAGCTGAACATGTCTTGTATAAGCCCAGAGTGGTTTGACTGGGTATTTTTTAAAATTAAGATTTGTAAAATACTTTGGCAATCTTGAATTAAATATAGGCCTGGATTTGGAGTCTCTTAACTGTTGTTTGGTGATGTGTTTTATAATCCCTCACACACAAAAAATAAAATAATAACATTCCTGATGCAATATTTTAACTGAGATGCATAAAGTTATAATTTCATAAACTTCTTGGATTGTAAGAACTTATGTGACTGACATCACCCTTCCCACTCTACCATGCAAGGCTTTGAATGATTTTCCCCAAGTTGATCATATTTCAAGGTGTTGTCCCCATCTTTTGAATGGCGTAGTGGTATATTTGAAAAATAACAACTAATCACATGCAGAAATTAACTGCCATAATGTTTCAAAATTATGAGAGTTTACAACACTGCTGTAAACTCTGTTAACAGAACTCTGACACATTTGTTGTCTTCCCCTGTCCTGTTAACAAGTAGATGCCACATACATAATTGGGGTCGCAAAGTGATAGCATTGTAGGTTTATCTATACTTCACTGTTGTGTGATCATAGGTTGAAATTATGAAGGGAATTTATTTCAAATATAAATGGGCACAATGATGTCTATTTATCAGGTCACCGCAGCTCTCTAGGTCCAGTATTATTAGGCCAGGGGGAAACTGCTGGGCAAAACTGTTTGTAAAGCATGGGTGACTGGTACCTCCTGATACTGGGGAGGGGGGCACCAGCGGCTGATCGCCGCTGATGGCAACCCGGAAGTGCCACCGGCATTTCTCTCAGGGGATGCACGTGTACCCGCGGGCAGCCCCTACACGTCACCGATGTTGTAAAGGATATCCATGAATATCCCAGGCAGTTGGCCACTATATGATATAACAGTCTTATAAAGCATGTAGTCAAGAAGCCATATCACACTGATACAATAAACACTGTCACATTAACCGGAAGGATTACGAAAAGCAATACCAAGACTACTTAGCAAGTAGAGTCTTTAGTTGGAGTGCCAGATCTCCCGAGATACCGATGCGGACCCTGTAACTAGCGAGTACTTGAGGACCTGTCAAACATTTAATAATAGAAAGAACAATATATGTTTTTCTTCCCAGGCTGTATGAGAAGAATTCTATCAATGGGTGTGAGAGAGGCAGAGGAACAGTGGAAAGAGCTTACTGAGGGAAAACAACATTAAAGAGATGATTCTTCAGTTCTGAAGCCCATGGTTATTCTTATCTGTTGTAGCAGTAAGTTTCATAACCTGGGCCTAGCTCATTTAAAAAAGCTTCACTTCCTGCACTCCCCCTATGGGTTGACAGAGATGTCATGAGAAAGTATGGTCTCTCAGGTAGGTAGGAGGTGATATTCACTGATGGAGGTGCATATCCAAGGTGTGATCTGGAAGTGTTTTCCATATTTAATAACCAGTATAGAGAGTAGAGGTCCAGGGTGGCATGCTCAAGGTGATGTTTATTAGTAAGCGAACAGACCTCTGCATTGACTAGGGCTTTCAGAAGAAAGATGGCATAAACATATGAATAATTTTAAAGCAGTAGGCCTTAACTGTATTAACTTTAATATCAGATATCCCTTCCTTTTAATATCAAAAGGGCTTTCTGATAGTAATGCCTTTAACTACCAGGCATTAGTTGACAGGTGGGAGGTCAAATGGTTCTGGCTACTCAAATTTCCTGTTCAGCCCTTACCATTCCTTCTACCATCTCCCACAAGGGGGAATGCAGAGATAGATGAGAGGGGCTCAGTCTTTCAAGACTTAAGCCCACCTGTCACTTCACAGTCTGACTGAGCTCAACCATCTTTTCTGAGTCTGGTGCTAGGATTTATCTGGGAGGCTGGACTCTTGAAACTTCTTATGTATGCTAGATACCAGACACAAGTTGCAATGTTTTTACTCTCTCCTCTTTATTTATTAATTTTCAAATGTCCTCATTTAGCTTTTGTGTTGGAAGGAAGCACACTGCCAGTTTTGCTTGCAGGGAAAAAATTACTTCTGGAGGCCCTGGAAACCCAGGTTTTGTAATCACACCGCCTCCAGGGCAGTGTGAGTAGGGCAGCTCGCACAGCTACAATGGATGCTGTGTGTCTTAGAATGCTTAAACATGCAGGGAAAATAATAGTTACATATGGGAGACTGCTTGGAATAAGTCAGTTTTTTTATCTCCTTCCCTTTTCCCAGTTGATTACTTGGTGGGATGGGGAGACAGAGATCTGCTTCACTGTCCCAGCCCAGACAGAGGGATAACACAACATTCATTTTAGGAAGGAAGAGAGGAGAGTGGGGGAAGAAGGGCCTTCATGCCAGACCGGACTCCAGCAAGTGGTCATTCTCCTGCCAGTCTGATTAAACACCATCTCCTCCAACTCCTTCCCATACACTGCGATGGGCAGGGGCATTTCTACCAGTTGGAGCTTTTCCAGTCCTAGATTTTAATTCCTCGATAGACCAAATAAGAGAGGTGACAGACATTTATTTTCTCCTGGCCACTGGAAGCAATATCTATAATAAGGTTTTGTGTGTTGTGTGTGGGTAGGTATAAGACTTTTTCACTACTTGGTTACTTCACCTAATGGGTTAAAGTTCCATTCACAGGACCAAGTTTTGGTCCGTGCAAAGAAAGCAGAGTAACCTCCTTGCAAACAGGTGCACATATTGTACATGCTGCAAAAACACTTTCATGGTGTGCTCATATTCTAATGACCAGCTCTCATCATTCACAGTTCCCTTGTGCCTGGAAGTAATTTATGTAGGGGCTTGCTATTGGTGAAAGAGGTGCATGTTCAGCAGTAGCCATGCTATGCTTCCTGACCTTTCTGTCCCAACACTGAGATGTGCTCTCTCACTCCTAGAATCAACAGCTCTGCAGTTCTTCTAAGGGAGCTGGAATTGGGTGGTCAGCCTTTGATTTGGACTTCTAGGCTGTGGTTACCTGTGTGCAGTATGTATATAAGGTAGCCTGCAGTTAAGAGGCAGGCATCTACTCCCATTTCATGTGTGTATGTATGTATGTGTGTACACACACACACACACACACACACACACACATGCACATATATATGAAATGATTAAACTACAAAATATCTTAAACTATAGGAATCCATTAGTGATTTTTGCCATATAGTAACTGTGCCATTGACAATGCAGTGAATCTGGGGATATTAGAGTTTTCCTTATAAATTCCTGCTCCTCATGCAGTTCTAACCCAGTAATAGGACAAAAAAAATCTCCTGAACAAAACTTGATTGTCATCTGAAAATTAAATGATTTTTAAGGGGAAGCTAAATTTCAAGCTATAAGATTTCACTGTGAACTAAAATCCCTTTTGTACAATTATAGTTCTGTTGTGATGATAACAACATTGGTGGTACAAAACAATGGTGCAGTTGCATTTTAGTGGTAAATAAAGTAGACCTATGTGTCATGAGTTTTCCATGTGGGATTGGTGTAAGGGGCTCACAATATTTGGGTCCCAGATCTCAGAAGAGTCCTAGTTAGAAAAAAACATGTAGAATCAATGCTCTGTCCATCCATCCACTGATCCAAGACGCATGAATTGTACCTATCATTTTAATATCTGTGCACTGTGCATACTGTATCCCTCTATGGAGCTTGTAAAGTTCTTTGGAATCCTTCTATGTGAAAAAGTTTCATTTAAATGTAAGTGATTAAATCTAATGTAATGGGCAGTATCCATTTTCACTGCACCACCACTTTTGCTTCCCTGATGTTATCACCCCCTCTGTCAATTCCTTTCCCTAAGATAGCAAGGCTGTTCTTTCCCCTTCTTCTTAGCTATGATGGGAGAGAAAAGATTAATAGCACTGCGGCACAGGGTGAGTGCCCCAGCACCTTTACCAGAAGAGAGAGGCTTGGTCTTTGCTTTGGTCAAGAACCTTTTAATTATGTTTAAAAAAATATTTTAGGTGCATATACTAAGGGTTTGTTTGGCATTTCGTTTGTAGTTTGCAGAAGGGAGGGTGATATAAATATATTCAGCAGAAGTAAAAAAACCCAAAAAACAAAACCTCAAGTGTTTCCGTAATTTTTCTTTTTCAAACCCTTGCAACCTTGGCAGAAGCAAGGCTAGCACTCCTCACCTCTTGGTAACAGCAGCTGGTGCACTAATCACTAGCATTAGCACCACATTGCTAATTCTGCCCCTCCAGCTCAGCTGAAGTGCTAGAGCCCTTGTGATGCCAACGTGAGGATCACCATGGTGGGGTGGCTGACCACACTGAAATCACTGTGATGCTACCTTGAATAATTATTCCATGAGGAGAAGGATGAATTAGGTGCCTCTTTGGAAAAGTCCTGGGTGACCAGTGTTTTTCTTTTTACTACTAGCACTGACTATTAGGGAGTCCTCAGCACTAGCATTATGGGAGCACTGTGGTTCCAGTCCATCCCTTTTCTTTTTGGACACTAATAAGTCAATGCATTTCCAAACTGTAGGGATGTACTGCAGGGATGTACAGTAATATTTATGTCAAAAGTGCTGCAGGAGCCGATTTGAGAGAGACAAAGGGACTGAACTCAGTGGTGTTGTATGATACCCTTTTCCTTCTCCCCTGAAGTTTCTGAGGTTAGCATGTGCATATCAGGGTGCAAAGCTGCACCCTGCTCTATGAAAAGGCGATGGCTGGGAAAAGTTGTATGTTCTGAAATATCCAGTAGTTTAAATATTTTTCATTTGTATTTTTTAAATAAAAGCATCCTTTCCAACTCTCTCCCTCTCCTCATAAGTGATAATGGAAGAGGCATTAGCCTTTCCATTGTCCATGCCAGCCTATTTTTTTCCTAAGAGATGTCCAGAATGTTCAACCAATTGTGTGATCTAATTAGCTAAAATTGTTAATTTCCTTTACCTTATAAAGCACCTAACACAGAAACTGTTAAATAATGTTAAGTGTCAGACTTAAACTGAGAACATTGGGCCATATGCTGCCCTGGCTTTCGCGCCAAAAAGTATAGCAACTTACTCCAAAACCTGCCTCCAAATTCTGTGCATAAGCCAAAGCCTCCTGCTTGGTATGCTGCCACACCAACTCGCAGCACAAAGACGGTCCCACGCAGCAGTTCACCATGCTCCAGAAAAAAATGGGGTTGAGGGATGTTCGGATGAAATGTAGGAGGAGTCAGGGCAAAAACAAAGCACTGCACATGCTACCCTGGCAAACGAAGGGAACTGACTGCAAGGTTGTACTGCTGCAAGCAGCATTAATTTACAAGTGACACAAATCTATACTTCACAGCTGTGAATTATGCAAGACTGACCGGCTCCTGTCCCTGAAGCTGAAGGGGGCATACTCTGTCACTGCTGATTTAGAAAGGTGGGATCAGTCACCTCCATACCACCACTCAACAGTTCCCGCTAAAGGTTTCCTCTGCAAGTCCAGCTATGCACATGGACAGAGCTTGTGTTGTGTGACAGAGCAATGAAGTTACAAATGCTGCAGTAAGGCGAACCTCTGTTCTCATTCAGTAACTTCTGCAAAAGGCCAGGTATTCTGGTTCACAGTTATTAGTACTGGCCTATACAGGGATACACAAAAAAGACCGCCCCATCTCAGAGAGCTTGCAGCTTTAGTATAGTGTGAAAGACAACGGGGAGGCAAACCAGGTGAGTGAAGAAAGGGCATTGTATAAGCAGCACACTTATGTTTATCTGGTATAACAAGTACAAATATCAGCATCAGCATCCCAGGGAGATCTGGAGGATGAATAGTCAGGCACCAGGCACTGTTTGCAAATGGAGGTGCTTTTGCAGGTTTCTTCTACAAACATAAGGGCTCTAAAGACTCTAGTAGTCTGTGGCTGCTCACTGCAAACTCTGAAGTGTGTAGTCTTGTATGATGTGTAGTGCTGGGGGGTGAGGCGGTGGGATAGGTAGCACTGTGTAAGAGTTTGCTTTCCATCCCTAAGTGGCATACCATTTCCCCAGGGATACACACTAAGAATGCCACTTACCCTATGACCTCTTTTGTTCAGGTTCCCTTCCTCTGCAAGAGGAAGCTTGAGGAGCCCGGCAGAATGGCCTGCATGGAGTCTTCCAAGTACTTTTCTCCCTCTCTGTGTTTTCATCCAAGGCAGGAAGGCAGTGTTGTAGCACTACATCACACCCTTTACTCACTGCTGCTGTCTATTTAAGTCAGATCCTCACCCTTACTTCACTGTAGAGACTTTTGTGTGTGCCTCATTTTTATTGTTTCCTCAGAGGGGCAATTTCCACTGAATCATCTTCTGTTGCTACTACACCTATGCTTGTAGAGATTGATATGTGGACACTTAAAAAGCTGTTTAACTTGGAACTATGAATACTCAGAGTGCTCCCCTGGCATCAGCTTACTCTTCATCCTGGAGAGGTTCTCTACCATTTGCCATAATAGATACTGTTTACACCTTATCTTTAGGTTAAGAGGCTCCCTGTGGAGTCCCTCACCACTGCCATTGTATAGATCATCCAGCTAAAAGAGTTATCCAGCCTTCCCAGCACTGCATTCAAACCTGTTTACCTCCCATTAACATGACCTTGTGCTCTGCAACGTGAGCAGCCTTCACCAGCTGAAGACCTCTGATCCCAAGTCCACTAGAGATTTTGGCTTTTCTGTTTGGCAAGACGACTTGTTGTCCATCAGGTCGACATGAATAAAGATTTTTTAAATCCATAAAGTCCTCCAATTGCAAAGAAAAAAAGTGCTGTCTGGATAATTCAACCTCTCCTGGCAGACTGACATCTTAAGCTGTCAGTGTTGCGCTTACTTGTTTCTGCTTGCAATGAGAATGTTGGGGTTTTTTTAAAATCACCAAGAATTTACTTTATATAAAATTTGAAAGTAAAATCAATCCTGAACCAATCTTATCATTTTTAAAGTATGTTTATCCAGCTTTGTAGTAGGAACAAGCAGACTGTTTGAAGGCCACATAGTTTTCAAACCTTGGTTGCAACACATTACCCCATTTTGAAACCGTCTTTATCTAGCCGAGAAAACTAAAATCTGTTTGACAAAGTAGCTCTCCAGCCAGTTTATCTTGCAATATGGCGTTAGCTCACAGAGCCTATTGATTTCCTTAAATTAATGTTTACAGAATGCTGCTGAATTTCACTCAACAGGACATTGTTCTTTTGAAGCTTTGTAAAATATGATACAGTGTGCTATTGCCATTTGTTCTTTTGCTAAGACTGATGAAACATTTATTTTTTTAAAGTGTAGCCTTGAACTATAGCTGTTTCCTACAAGTGTGTTTACTCTTGGAACATTAGTAATACAACACACTATCAGGCTCCAGCACAACACTTTGGCCAGACCAGAGGCAAAATCTGTAGGTACAGTATGGCTAGTCTAATCATAGAAATGGAGCTGAAGTTTAACACAGATTAGCCATAGTATGAGGAAAGGTTTCAAGCATAGCCCAGCTGTCCCTGTCTGAAGAATCTTCAGATTCGTATGTGGTACAGCCAAGCAGTTGTCTGACACTGGTACAATATTAGAACTGTTGTATTGGTCGGGGGACTTCTAAACACAGGAACAAGATCTGAAAGGTTAAGTCTCCAATCTTTTTCCTTTGAGGTAAAACACCTTAAGGCTTCCTCCAGTTTAGCTGAAAGACTTCCTACCTTTAGTATCTGCAGAAGATTTTAAAAATCGGATCCCAGGAGCACATTAATCTACTCTAACTGTAGGTGAGGTTTCAGCAGTTTATAAAATAGAGATCCATATTAACTGTCACTGAAATGTTAGTGAAACTTCAGTCATGAATGATCTCCTGTTGATTTTACTAACAGTTTCTTACACCTAACTAGAATTGTTGCTGTTGATCCAACTGGGTGTGTGCGTATGGGCAGCAGAGCCCGATTCTGCCAACCTCCTACAGGCTGAAAAGTGCTTTATCCCATTAAAATCCATGTGAATAGCCAGGGAGTAAAGTGTTACTTGCCCTGAATAAGAACAGTGGAAGGTGCTTCAGAAAATATGACTATATTCCTTCTCCCCCCACGTACAAGACAGGTATCTGCATATCCCCTTCAGCTGGTGCAAGTTGTCAATGGAAGTCAAGGGTGCTTAACCCAAGGAGGATCTCTCCCCTCCTTGTTCTTGGTCCTGATGGGGGAGGAGAAGAGCTGACTCCATGTTTATTACAGAGAGTGTCTGTGGTAAAGAAAAGAAGTAGCATTACCGTGTTGCCTGTACAAAAGCTGTACTAATCCTTGTTTAACAATGCGTTTGGAAGCAGGTAACTTTTCTTTCCAATATGGAAAGTCAGCGTACATGAGAGACAAACCACACTATAACTCATGGAAGGGGAAAGGGAGAATTTAGTATCTTGCTTCTTGCCTTTTTATCTAGTAATTGCCATGTGGTGTTACTAAAGCATCTAAACTTATCCGTTTAAGTCCACCCTGTCTGCAGTACAAGTCCCCAGCTTGTGCCACTGCTGTCAGGAGATATGTCTCTCCTTGATCAATATTTACTTAACAAACAGCAGGGATAGGAGAGTTTGTTTAGAGGAATCATGTGCGCACAAGGGTGAATGAATGCTCGGTAAAGTACTTCACCTGTTTGTCTTCTTTCCTAGGGTATCCTTTCTGCTTCTAGCCTCATGCTCTGTTTTGTTCCAAGTGCCCCTGTGAACATGCAAAAGCTACAGTCTGCTAGAGAACAATTCAGCAATA
>NC_143395.1:169682252-169777252 GCF_052110815.1 Crocodylus siamensis | reverse complement strand
TTGTGACGGAGACAGTTCTACCATAGTAATGGCCTAATTTTGAATTTGCAAGCAGTGATGTAAATCAGGAATAATCCTACCCAGGTCAATGGAGTTTAACTATTACGTCCTTAAAACAGATGTGATAAAGATCAATATCAGTCTTATATTAAAGTGGTTAATGACAATAATTAAAACAGACAAACATGATGTGATTTAAAATCAGAAGCAACATAAATAAACCAGAAAAAATTATTTCAGTGTAGCAAAAGAAAATAAGGCCACATTTGGAAATAAAGTGCATAATTCTAGTGTTGTTAGAAGAAAAATATAAAAATGGAGAAAGGGAAAGCAAATGGAAACCAGAATGATACAAGGACTCAAGAGTCTTACATATTCAAAAAGGTTACACAAGGTAGGTGTGTATTGTTTGGAAAAGAGGATCTTATGAGGGACTTCCCTTAATTCTAAAAGGGACTGAAGAAAAGAAATGCAGAAAGGCTATTTAAGCTAATGTCAATTGAAGCTTAAGGGGACACAAAATTATGCTAAGGAAAAAACACTGAAGGAATTTAGGTGGAATTATCTTACATGATGAAGTTAATACATGGAGAAAACTACCAAAGGCTGAAACAGGAGCAAGTAATTTAGATCGGGGTGACCAAGATACAGCCTGTGGGCCAAATCTGGCCCACAGACATGTATCATCCAGCCTGTGGGGCTCGTGATGAGTCTGGCAATTGGATGGTGAGGGAGCAGTATCAATATTAATTGCCATGGTTCCAGGTTTAGATAGTTAAAAATTCTAAGATGTTGACTTTGGAAATAAAGTGATTAAGAATCCACCAAAAGCATAAAAAATAGTTTGCTTTAAGACAATATAAATATGGAGGAACTTGAGTGAGTTTATAAGTCATGGGGTTACTCTGACTTATATATAAAGGCAGGACTCGGGGTGACCTGCCCACTGTAACAAGATCTCAAGAGCACATTATGCACTAGAGAAAAGGTTCTCTGAACTTCCACCCACAGTGTTCCTAGCATTACACTCTCAGCATGCTCCGTCAGGTAATCAAGTCAAAATGCACTAAATAAATGAAACATCAGGCGAGAAGAATTAATTGCACCATCCAACCCCTGGCTGCCCCTGCAGCTTCTCTTCTGCCTTTCACTGTCTCTTCATTATTCAGCTGCATTCTTCCTTGTTTGCACTGTCTCAGCTGGGAGTTTTATGGCATGGCCAACTAGGTCAGGCGACGCACAGTAGGTTCCTTTACACCTTCCTCAGCCTTTACATTCAATGGGAACAAGGCCACCAACCCCTTCCTTCTCAGTTGCATGACAGAAACAGAACCCAAGTCGGCTCTTAGTGGCAAAGGAGATTCTGACTCATTCCTTTATGCAGCCACTATCCTGGATCCACTGGAAATGTGGGTGGCTGAGAGAGGAGGAAAGATCCTTCCTGAATATCACACAATTATTTGTTAAAAAAAACTCGGGAAATTCTCAAACAAAACCTATGTTATGATGCTAGGTGACTGTCAGGTATAAAACTTCAGAGGCATAAAAGATCTTTGTTAAACTTCATCTGCTCTTTGATGGGTTTCTTTTAATTTACTGAAGATACACACCCATCCCTAGGTCATGATTTAATCTGGAAGAGAGAAAAGTGTAGTTTTCACACACACACATATATATAGTGACTATGGTAGGAAAAGGATAATTGAGCTAAGCATAATTTACTAACCAGTACCACACTTTAAAAAAGAAGGTGATATCTCAGGATGTGATGGAAGAGGATGTTTGTTTTACATTCAGTTAAATAAGGAGAAAAGGCTGAAAGAGTTCAAAACTGTCACTGTTCCCAAGGAGGTGATGTTCTTAACAATTAGGGATTCAAAGCAACCCCCAGGGGTTCAGTAGAAGTAAAAGCAATTATGCAATTAATAGGAAAAGCAAAACAATTCTTCAAAACTACTTCATTTGTAATGAGGCAGAGGTTCCACTGAACCTGCAGGGACAGAAGAGCTCAAA
Source organism: Crocodylus siamensis (assembly GCF_052110815.1). Lineage (NCBI taxonomy): Eukaryota > Metazoa > Chordata > Crocodylia > Crocodylidae > Crocodylus > Crocodylus siamensis. The sequence continues at coordinate 169,775,239 of NC_143395.1, read as the reverse complement.
GGCTTATTTTTTGACCACACCTGAAATAAAAACTAAAAGATATTTTGGGGAATAGGAAAACACAACGGCTCAGATAATGTCTTAGGCAGTATATTCATTACAGCCTCATCAGAGTGGATGCCTGCAATAGGAAGATTAAATACCCATTTACCAGCATCAGAGGAGAGTTTGGTTTTATAATGTATTGTCCCCTATTCCCCGGGAGGCTGCTTTGTTTGATAAAATGCTGAGTGTGGTGTAAAAATATCCCTCTCTCTGTAATTTGCGCTCCTCTCCATTTAAAGCTATTCTTGCTGCAAACGAGAATTGAAAGCTGCTAAAATTAAGTGGTGTCAGTTCTCAATGACACTTTAATGATAGAGCGCTCAGCAAATGAGATGAGAATGAATTCCAGCATCTCTGCTAAAGATAGTAACTAGCACTAAACAGTATCATGCTCCAACTGGGCTACACTTCACCTGCTTCATTCATATTTAGTAGAACTGAAATAAGGAAACTATAATTAAAATGATCATAAAAGGAAAAATGCAAATTTCTAATAGAGATGGTGTGAAACAACTGAAGCTTGTGAAGTCAAAGCACAACCTTTCTTTTTCATGTCCCTGCTACAACAGAGAGTCTCCATGATTGACCAGGCAGCTAATGTAGGGTTACTGGACTTTTTCATTGATACAAAAAGTGCTATTTCAAGCAATTGTGGTCTAAACCATACATAAGAGATATTGACTTGGGAAGACAAAGACTAAGAAATCCTTCTCTGTTACTTTGACAGGTGAAATTGCATCCTCTGAAAGAGCCTTGCTGCTGAGAAAGATGTTTAAATCTCCTTTGTGTAATTATTTTACCGAGGCTATTATATCTTTTCCGAGGCTATTATATCTTCACACCCTTCTAAACCATTCCCTCCTGTGATTCCAGCAGCTTTGTTTTATAGCAACTTCTTTAAAAGTTTATGGGCCAGATTCTGTCACTGCCATGGCCTTTTCATGCCACTCTGGTGTTGTAAGGGAGTTTTATAGTGAGTATAATTGCTCACTGGGGAACACCGCACGTGTAAAGGGATTCCCACAAGGGCACAGGTCTGGCAGAGCAATCCTAATGAAAGGCTGTGACATAAGCAGCTGGGAGAGTAGCCCATGGGCAACCATGCAAAAACCTGAGGCTGCTTTAAAATCTGCTTGTCTTCCATCTGTTATGCCATGGGCTCTTCAGAGCACACCACAAAATCCAGACTGCAATATGTATTTACATCCAGTCTGTGAAAAAGAACATTGATTTCAGCATCTGGTAGGAAAGGGTTTTTTCCTTTTCTTTCTGTCTATAGCAATGTCTTTTTCTTTGTTAAGCAAACTGGCCAGCTAAACGAGTGAAAGACAACTTCTAAGGTGCCTGAAGTATACAAGTAGTAGACAGGAAGCTCGGGAGAGCTGCATTCCTATGGGAACAGACAAGTTTACACCAATTACAAAACACTTTTTGCCTACCTGCTGTAGGACACTATAAGTACTTGCAGAATAAAACTTACTTGATGCGAGTAAGGGTTTCAGAATCTGGCCAAATGGTACTACTTTTCTTGCATAAGAAACTATCCTGCATTAGTAGAGATGGTAGATATGCCCTTTTGAGGAATTCAGGAGTGAGCTCCACAGGTCATGTCCAATGAATGTCATAGTAGCTCATCACACAATAAAGTATTCTGAATATACCATACATCCTATAAAAAAACCTTATCAAAACCCTTTTCCAATAAAGTTAGAGTGTATTGATACTGAGAAACAGTTGCATAATGAGGGGTGGATGAGAAGGGCACTAACTCCAGGCATTGAAGAAAAAGGATGTACAAGAATTGTTGGTGCTGTGGCAGTCAGCCTGGCCACTGCTGCTGCCTTAGGTGTAGAAATTACTTGTTACACCTCTGATTTGGAGTCCAACTCTACAGGCCTCTGAAGGAAGTAGAAATTGCAAAATAACTTTATAGATACATGAAAAAGTATCTAAAATAGTTTAAAATATAAAATAACATCACAGCATCAAAGCTCAACATCTCAGAACCACTCATGTCCTGTTGTGTCCTATTGGAAAAACAGGAATCTCCCCACTCCAGAGGAATACAATTTCTGTTAATACTACTGCTGAATCATAGGACATTGGATCTGATACAGACTGCTGGTCCAAGGAATGAAGGGGAATTCCACATTTACTGGGAAAGTAGATATTCTTAGGGCACCTTTTTATTTAAATAGAGCTTGTCTGAAGCTGCTTAGATGTTTCATATGTTAGAAGTCATAAAGCAGATGGATTATTAGAGAGGCTAGAGGTGTTCTGGTCAAATGAACATGGTGAATGGAATGTATCACTTGTCTCTGCAATTTATTACATATGGTAGGACCATTACTACACATGTAGGATTGTAACAGGAAACCCATGCCCCCATTACTATGAGGGCTTGATTAGGTAAGGAACCAGGGGTCAGGCAGCTAGTGAAGCAATTAGCTATACCTAGCCTTAGGGGAGAGGAGCATAAGAGTCAATCATGTGACCAGAAGGAAGCTGGTTTGGGGAATATAAGCCCAGTCCTTGAGTGGGCAGAGGGTTTCGCCTGCTTGCAAAAGGAAGAGGACCCTGGAAGAAAGGAGCTGCTGGGGGCAGATGCAGGCCTTCACAAGCTGCCCTGGGGACCTGCAGGTGAGAAAGCTCTGATGAAAGGTAGGACCTGTGGGCAATACTTTATCCTGAGTGAGGAAGACTATCTGTTGTGATGGAGTTGGCTTGTGTTTTGTTTTCTCATTTTGGACTTGTAATCAGAGGGCCAGGTTGTGGCTATAGTAGGCGGTCACAGGTAGGGTGCTTCCCTTCAATAGGTTCCAGAAGTCAGCCCCAAGGCAGAGGGGCAGAGACAACCAAGGTGAAAGTGGACCCCTAGGAAAGGGAGGGTTGCTGTCAGGGCAAGGCTGATGCCCAGAGGCTGATGTCTTTTACAGTGGGCCAAAGCAAAAGGTACAGTTGGAGAGAAAAAGAGGCTAAGGTAGTGACAGATCAAAACCCTGATGAATCCTACATGAGCACTCCATTGAAGGGGAAATACCAGAAAGAGAGCAAAGGCCCCAAGGTGGGGCTATCCTGACCAGCTGGACCAGGATCTGAGAGGTTACACTTAGTCCTAGGAACCGCCTCCCCGTAACAACCAGCAAAGTAACACCAAAGTTGTGGCAGGATAGAGACTGGAGGTGAAGGTGGACCAGATAAAGAGTCAAGCAGGGTGGACCATAAGGGGTGTCAGGTGCCAGGGTGGTGACCCCCCCTTTGAGTCCTACAAGAATACAAAATACAAAGGTATAAGCAAGTGCAAATGGTGTTCTATGGTAGAAAATGTTGGGCAGCCACTACCCTGCCCATTATACTATATAGATTACTAACATAACATATGCGTCTAAGTAGTTTTAAGTATATACCCCAAAGAGAAAATACTTTTAAAATGGGAATTGGCCAGCTCCAAAACAAAACAAAGGAAGATAGCCTCCCTCCCAAACTTGTAGCTCTCCCCAAAATATATTGTTATTGAGAAATGTACGTATCTTCATTTGCTCAGAGTATCTGGGTTCTTAATTATTTCTTTAACACATTTTTATTTAAAAAGAGAGATTTTATTGGGGAACATAAAGGAACACATAAGACAAACAAGGGGAAGCCCACTGTGTTGTGGGGGAGGGACTAACAATTATTTCATTTGTAGTTCATGTTGCCCAGTAAACAAAGCTATAAAATGAGCCTTGATTCAACTGCTTTGTCCCCACTGTTAACACACAAAGTTTAAAAAGAAAATTATTATCACACAAAATGATTAGCACATCCAAATACTGCTCTTCAGGTTTGTAATGATTTATGCATTCTAATCAAGGAACTATGTTATTACATTGAAGATAATCACAGGTAAGGTTACAGACACACTATATCAATATAGAGACAAGTGTTCCCTTGAAGCCCCACAGCAGAGTTAATTTTTGGAAGTAGGATGGTCAGTAGACAAGGAAGAAGACTGGGAAGCAGAACAGGGATCACATATATTTTTGATGTAAGCATGTGGAAACTTACTGGTTTATACTAGGGCTGAATTTGTTCCTTTTTTTCTATTCCAACTTTAACTTACTGTGTGATGTTGGATAACTCATTTATATCTCTGCGTCCCTGCTAAATTATGGGTAAAATGGGAAGATTGTATTTACCCACCTTTGTAAAGAGTGTTGAGTTCTGGGACAAGAAAGTGCTATGGAAGATTTAACTAATTACTTCTCGTATTCACTGAGGCTGACACCTTGTTAACAAGATGATTCTAAGAGGAGCATGGAAGACTTTAGGTGTTTTATGCATTCAGTTAAGCCGTCAAAATTAACTCATTATATCCACTAGAATTTCCTTGCACTGGGGCAGCATGGGGTTTTTTTTGGGGGGGTGGGGGGTTGAGTGTATGTGTGTTCATGGGAAAATATACATATTACACTGGAAATACAAGGGATTTGATTCTGTATTTCTTGCCCCTTCCCCTCCAAACAAACAGTCAAATCTTTCATTAACTTTAGAAGGATAAGTCACAGTCAGTAGCGCAGAATAAACTGAATAGGATGGTTTACTAACAAGTACAGCACAATGCTAGGTATCAGCTGAGAGGGGCTAAGAGCCTTCAGCTTCCACTGTCTTTTGAGGCACTCAGCAGTTTGCCTTTCTTGGCCTTTAGCCCTTGGAAAGGTATCAGACAAGCCAATAAAAATACTATCTCCATCAAAGCAGTTGTACAGAGCTTTGAAAACAGCACAAAGACAAAATAAATATTGAGTGAGAAGGAAAAAAGCTAGTATTGCATCAAATACATGCCCCAGGTCTTGTGACAGTAAAAATGAGGTGACATGCAGCCATACATGAGTGGACAACATGTCAGCTGCACAGAGGGTCTCTTCATCCTCACACATGTCCCCTAACTGGCAGTTTACCCCCTCAGACACAATGTTAAGAGACACAGGAAGAATGTTCTCTTTTTGAAAAGTGTCACATAAAGTAGCTTAGCAGCCTGGCTGGCAGAAAATCATATTTTCTGATATCTGATGTCACATTTTATTAGATTTAGGATACTATTATCCTACTTACTTAGGGGTTTTAAAGTATCCTTTTTATAGCTAATGCCACAGGTAGAATGTTAAACTACAGACATTTCATAGTAAAGGACTAGACTGTTCTTCGTACACATCTGGTATTTTTGCCCCAAACAATGCAATAGTTGCTCAGTGCATTTCATCTAGTGTTTGTTAATGCCCACAAGATTATCCCCAGTTTTCTCATTAACCTTAGAATGAATCTGGTTATAGAGTCTGCCAAAGTGTGAAATCCCAAGCCATAACAGGTTTATTATACTTTCCTACAATGCAATTATTTAATATAACTTATTTGACTTCAAATTTAAGCCTGGATCCTGGAAAGCAGGTATCCTTTCTGTTCTCCTTCTAGTGTTTCATTGTAATTTCTACCCCCTTGTCAAAATAATACAGTTTGAGCTATTTGTTTCTTTTGCCATGCACCAATTTAAATTGCTTGTGTCTATACACAGTTCAGAATGGCACCTCAACCTAAATATTTGCCTGAAAAATAAATTTTCTTAACATGCTTTGTTTCAAAGTCTGAACTGTTCTCTGTCAATATATTATAGTCTGCATGAGGAGGAAATGGACTCAATGCTGCATACATGGAAAAGTTTTTACAGCTATAATTATTATGACCCTAGCAAGTCCTAGTTACCCATACTGGATATTTTTCTGAGCAAAAACATCACAAAAATATTCCAGAAATTGCTTGTGTCTATTATCAGTTGAGTTTGTGAATTAAAATTGGTTGTAGTTCAAAGCCATTTTGCTTTAGCCAATATTATTTATAGTGTACATGATCTTATTCCCATTTAAATCAAGCAGCAAAACACTGTTCATTCAAGGGCACAATTTCACTCATAGTACCAAAAAAGATAATAATCAAGAAATAAGCTCTTCTGACACATTCTGACCAGGCGATACTGCCACACACAGGCAAATGTTATAAAATATAATTTTTTGCTACATTCCCTTCCCACTAAAATACACACATATTTTTCTACTTATTTTTCTACTTATTGCTTATTTAATTATTGCGTGTAAAGAATAGCTGTCTAATTGCTAATAGGTTATCCTCCCTATCCCTGATTCATTCAGCAGTGGCACAATGCATTGATAGAGATGTCATAGTTGCAGATATCATGCTGAACATTGGATCATATCTGTATTGAAGGAGATGGGTAGAAAAGTTCTATGAAAGGTTATTGACCAGTTAACATATTTATATACACATGCTTAGATCAGAACAGAAAAAGTTCAGGATAGTATAGTGTCGGATAGAACTACAAAATACCAGTCTAACTCCAGCAAGATTTAAAAATATGAATATTCTATCTAGTCACACTGACACAAAGGGCACATCTACATGTGCACGTCACTGCACAGCAGACTAATTTACTGAGCAGTAAGGCATCACTGTCTCCATGAGTGCCACAATTAGGGTGCAGTAGATTAATGTACAGGCAGTGCTCGACTTACAATGTTTTGAGTTACATTTCGTATTTACAACATTTATAAATTGAACACTCTGTTTCAACTTTCTGACATCAGTTTTGACTTTACAATGCTTGATCCAACATGATGATGCCACACCAGTGAATAAGTTCACTATGTCACCCATCTCCCTGGAGAACATCTATCCAAACTTCCTTGGACACTTCCTTTAAGAAAGCAGCCAAGACTCCACAAAAACCTGCAGCCAAGACTCCTGAGAAGACTCCAGCCAAGAACCCTTCAGAAAGTCCAACCAAGAGCTCTTCAAAAAGTCCAGAGGTATTTTTGGTGAAAATAGGGTATCGGGCCTTGGTTCAGGAACCAATTCCCCATTTATAACTTTGTTTATTATGAGAAAATTGGTTCCAAGTTACAACATTTTGACTTAAGACATGGTTTTCAGGAACCAATTGTGTCTTAAGTCTAAGGACTACCTGTACTAGTCCCATCAGACACAGGTACTATCCAACAGCAGAGTAAATTACTGCATTAAACATTTGTAGACAGTGATGTTGGGATTAGTTTATTCTGGCTCAGGTTGCACTGCAGTTTATTCAGTTGGATTAATTGCATATTCAGACATGCCCAGAAAGGAAAAAGCTTGAAATTTACTCAAACTGAAGCAAACTTTTGATGAAAACAACTAGAGATTTTCTTTTATTTTTGCAATTTGCTTAGTCTTAGTGGACTTTAAAATAAAAATCTAGATGACAGCATAATAATTCTAGTCAAAGGAGAAAATTTTCCAGAAGTGTTGCTCCATTTCACATGACAAAGTATTCTCTCTAGACAAAAAAGTATCTTTCTGTCTCATTTTAAATATTTAGGCTGACTTCTTACGCCATGGATTTTAGAGCGCTTGAGTAATAGATATCCAGGAAAATTTAGGAGCAACAGTAAAGGGTATTCAGAATTCAGGGAGTATTGTTCTCCAATCAGATTCTTACTGAAACATTGTAATGGAATGGTGTAGGAGCTGTTGAGGTACTGGCACAATCATGTTTTGGATCCAAATTTTTGACCATTTATGACAATGAAATATATTATCGCATTTTTCACAGAATTGAAGGTATTAAGTTTCAATAACCTTGACAAAAACCCTAACCAAAATAACTTCTCATTTTACTTTGAAAAGCATGTGTAAGAAACATGCTGTACAGTATGGCTGAAATAGGACAGCTGCATTTCTATGATGGGTGAGTAATCTCCATGGTTGCACTTAATGAAATTCTTCTGGATCCAAATAGATCAAAGGCATTCTATGAATGTAAAGTCACTATTATTTACAAAATTGCCACAACATTGACTAGATCTTTTTTTTTTTTTTTTTTTTTGGTTCTTAAATCATCTCTGATATACTGAAGAGAGCCTGATAAGAATTCATTATTTTTATTCAGCTTTTCCCAATCTGGCTCTTCTCAAGTGTTACATTCTATGGCTCGGGTAACTCCAATGAAGTTAAATATTTTGTTCACTTATACTATTTCATCTTTACTGTCTAACTAATATTATAGCCAAACTACAACAACATCTAAGCCTCTGATATCTCTCCACCATAATCATATAACCCATATAAAAATGTGTTAAAAACATTTTTAAAGTAAGGTTCTTTTATCTTCTCAAAATTATTCTTATCATGCACCTACAGTATTGCTTCAGTCTAGTGGCTCTTTTCATTTCTTACTCTGTGCCTTCTATCTCACCTGAGAAATTACCTCAGGTTTTTTTATGTTTTTCTGTCCTTGTTGAGAGTTACTCCAATATTTTGTGAATTATTTCTCCTTTTTGAAACCGTTCTCCCTCTTACAGAAAAAAAGAATTTAAGTTTCACTTGTGGTCAACTTTCTGATCGTTAAAGGGGGACAATCTCCTTACTAGACCTTCCAACAGGCAGAAGTCTCTTGAAATCTCAATTAATTTTGTAGCAGTCTCATCCTCATACCTGGATTATTTTTAGGGACTGAATGTAACCTTTATTGTGCCTCAGTACTGTAGAGATTTTAACTCCAAAGACTTTCAGGATGAGTAGATGTTGAAAGCTTACCAATATTTGAAGAATGCCATTAAGCACTAGGTTGAATTTGTTTCTCTCCTGCATTCATTTAATTAGGAAAATAATCCATTAAGGAAAATCTTGATTAAAAGTTATCTTATTCTCCTATTTGATTAAAATCCAGCACTGCAGTGAATCAATTGTTCAGTACTTTTGAGAAACCTATGTAAACTGCAGACAGAAGACTAATGGGCTTTTTTGTTCTTCATTCTTAATCACCCTTTTTGTCCTCTGATTATAAAAATCTAATGAAAAATGATAAACATGCTGTTCCAATTTTCCAGCATTCTTCTTTTTCCAGGTGACATCCTTAGTAATTTTGATAATTAATCTGATGTATTTTTTTATTTTAAGATACAATGCCAGGGTTTATTTGGGGAAAATAAGAATACTATATAACACTGGGGCCAATTCTATGAAGTGCTAACTGCCTTTACTAATCATTGAAGTCAAAGGGAGTGGAGGACTTTGAGGATCTTATAAGATTCAGCCTTTTGACCTCAGAGTCTCTTAGTCAAAATTCGCATTGACCAAAATGGTAGTAGCAGTCATTTTTGTCAGGCGCTTCAATTAATGTAATAAAGACTTTGCATTCAACCCTTCTTGTTATTCCACTATATTGGTAAAGTGTCTATTTGATATATCTAAATTCAAATCTTTCATTTAAAAATCACTTCGAAAAACTAAGTGACAACCGTGAAGCAGTAAGTAGAAATTAAAGACTGTGTAGCTCAGCACAGTACCTACAACCAGCCACCCACCTCCTGAATATCTTTTTTTTTAGCTTTAGAAGTACTAAACCTGGACTACAGTTTAAGTTGTTTGACAAATTCAAAGGGTGAAATCCTGGCCACACTGAAGTCAATAGCAAAATTCCTGTGATTTTGAATGGTGCCAAAATTTTACCTCAAAGTGTTGTTAAGATAATGAGCTTGAAAAGTACTAACTTTTTGCTCCCAGAAACCTGGGATTAAATTTGGTTTGTCTTTTATTTGGCAAGTAATTAGGAATCTTTGCTCATGAGAAGTCCACCAACACGGATAGCAACAGTGTTGTAGGTTGCAGAGCCGGGGCTGCATGGAAGAGCATATATAATGCACTCCTGAAACATGGCTGGTCCTGACTAATATCTCCAGGCTGCATCATTCTATCAAAATTCTCCTTAAATGCAAATAAAAGTATGTTTTTTAACACCAGTGGTAGCTTTTGCTAAATTTAGTTGGTTTCTATTAATCAATTCAAGAAACTTTTAGCACTACAATTACACTGGTAAGATTAATTTTTGTTCACAGAAATAGTTTCTTACATCAAACATGGCTTTCCTATGCGGCACTGCTAAAGAGAAGTTCCTACATTTCAAGACCTTTGCCTACTGAATTACTTTTTAAATAAAAAAAGAATCTGTACCTCCAGTGCATTACTAGCAATAAGTAATGTAAGCTATGGGAACATGGCCTGATATTATTACAGTAAAAGCTGTGTTATCTAGCACTTTACCATCCAGAATGCTCCATTAACCAGCATTTGTCATAGACAGCATCTGTTGTTTATGGCAGTGTATCAACACAGCAAAAGTGAAACCGGAAGTCCCACCGTGGCACTTCTGGTTTCGCCGAGTCCCACTTGTTCCTAGACGACCACGGCCTGGGGCAAAGCAGCCTGTGCGGGGCCCCCCTCCCTGTCCCCCAGCACACTGATGCCAGGGAGTGAAAGCCCTGGTGAGCTGGCAAAGTACACTCCAACCCACTGAAGATAAGATCTCAGATAACCGGCATATTTGATTAACTGGCACCCCTCATTCCCCATGGATGCCAGATAACAGAGCTTTTACTGTATTTGAGAAACATGTGAAACATAGCAAAATTGACATAAACATGATAAAAGAATAATAGGGACGAGTCACCAGTTGGTACAAAATTGTCATGGTTAACAGCCAGACCCATAATATCTTCTTTACACATGATACACTTTAGAAGTTACTTTAAAATATCCTAAGATGTGAAAGAGTAATTTCTTTTTAAAAAACTCATATGGGGAGTTGCATAAATACACTGTTGAATTGATAGTACTTCCATTTTGTAATTAGCAACCGGAACATATGTTCACTGAATCTGAGAGAAACATGTTATATTATCTCAGGAAGAGAGGTGAGAGTATGATTGCATAAATAACATGTCCAGGTGAAGTTGAGGGCAGGACAAGCAAAGGAGTACTAAAATAACTTTGATGTAGGTATTTGTGATGAAAGCAGAAAAAAGATTTTTTAAAGAATTTTAAGCAGATCAGAAGCATATTTTTCTAATATAATATTATAACATCTGTAATGGCCATACAATTAAATAAAAAACAAAACAAACCCACGGACTGCTGCAGGAGAAAAGAAAAACTAAACAAAGAAGAAAGCTAAAGAAAATGTCAGTTGTAGAAGATCTCATTTTGGAAACCTACAATATGTTGATTGATAGGACTAGCATTTTTCAAGCTCTGTCACAGCTGAAGTATAAAGCTGTCAGTGCACATGATAATGATGGATGCTCTGAAACATGCAAATAGCATGAAAAATCATTTCTCACATAATTTTGGAAAATGAGAAGAGTTCTGAACGGAGGGGAAAGGGGAGGGTAGGTCAAGCTTAACATTCAGCCAAGAGGAATAGGAGGCTGCCTTGCTACTGTTTGAGTTGTTAATTACTATGCAAGTGAAACAATGAGTTATGTGGGCCTTCTGCAAATTTTCCCACGGAAATTTTATTGTGGCCAATGGGGGAGGGAGAAAGAAATGTAGTTTAAGAATTAAACACAAGGGTATGCCTACCATAACAAATCCTTATAAAAGGAATAAAAACAGTGGTCATACTCACTTTTATAAATGTGTTTCTTTAAGAATGTGCTGTGTATTTCAGAGGTGACATTTACAGTATACCATCAATATTGGGGGGGTTTCAGTTAATTAGCTATTTTTTTTATTAACACTAAGGTATAGTAAAATCCAATGCAAGTGTTAAGAATGTAAATTAGCACTATCTCCATGCAGATCCAGCTGCAGAGGTGAGCTATTGAACAATACCTAGGTATTTGGGGTGTGTTTTTTCCCTTGAATTAGCAAAGATTGTTCAAATTGCTTCTTTTTCTAGCCGATTTTTTTTCTCCTTGTGTGTATTTATGTGTATATATGTATGTGTATGCTTGTATGTATGTCTCTTGTTGGAGTCAGTGAGGGTTGGTCTATGGTCACAACAAAAAGATGAGGCCTTCATGTTCTTTCTTTCCTTAATAGATTTAATGCAAAATTACACTATCTTTTAGAGTGTAACATTTTGAAAGCTAAAATAACACACAGTCCAGTCCATGAAGCTAAAAGTGAAAACTGGTCTAAATCAATTGCATCTTTCTGAATTGTCTTGTGTGAAATGTGACTTCCTACACAGAGGGCCTCTGGCAAACGCTGAGGTTTCTTTGACCACAGTGACTCTATTACAGTGGTCTCCAACCTTCTTAAGTAGGAGATACTCTTTGGCATTTAAAAGCAGCCCAAGATCTACCGTGCGCTGCTGCCACCAGCCTCCCCAGCCCAGCAGATAAGTCCCATCTGGCTGGAGTCCCACCCAATTTACTTCTGTGGCACTGTCCCTCACCATAGGGGGCCTCAATCTAGTCCCTGTCCCTTCCCTCCTCCACGAAATGACCTACTGAGCTGAGGCATGCACGCAGGCACTCTGCCCCCCACCCCAACCTCGGATTGACTTCAAGATCCACTGATTGGAAACCACTGCTCTATTAGTTCCTTCTTATTCACTATATTAACTTTAAATCTCTTGCCTTTTCTGGGGCCTATATCTGGGACCTCCTGTTCTATTGAAACCTTCTTGGCTACTTTATTTCACCATTAAACTTAGTTTGGTAGCTTTTTGGTATTTGGAGACCCACCTCCATATTTGACTGCTTTGTTCAGTCCTATGCCTAAGTCCTAAGGCACCAATTTCCAAATTCTCTGATCTTTGAAAAACTCTCAAAAGCTCTTTTATTAGGCCTTTAAACATTAGTCCGTATCCTTTGAATATAATCTCTAATTCAACAATGTGCAAGAGAGAGAGATGAATAACCACTAAAGCCAAATAAACATAAATAGCAGTGTCCATTGTCTTATCGGCAGCTCTGTTAGGCTGTAAGCTCTTAGAAATAAAGAGCTTTTTGCTTCTGTTGGGCACAGTGCTGAACACATTTTCACACAGTGCAAATTACAAATAATGAATAACTATGATGGACCTCAATTCCTACTGCCTTACATCTTATGAAGCAATGGAGTATCAGCCTGCATGTCTGGGTTGGAGTTGAGCCACCACATGCTCCATGCCCAGGGCCAGAATGGGGCCAAAGTCAGAGCCATGACTAGGGTAAATGGCAGGGGGGCAGGGAAACAAAGCAGGGTGGGCAAGTGGCTGGGATGCAGGCACCAGTAAGCAAGGCAACAGGGGAAGCAAGTTGCAAGAAGCAAGGTGCAGGGTGGGGAGGGGGGTAGATACCATGGGGAGACAGGAAGCAAAAAGGGTAAGTGGGGGGGGTATGGGTGTGAGGGGGTGCAGGTACCAGAGGGGTAGGTGGCAAGGAAGGCAAGTGGTGGTGGTGGGGGAACAGGCAGCAGAAGGCAAGAGGCAGGGATCAGGCCACTTGACTCTCTTGCCACCTGCATTCCTGATGCTGCTTTCCCCATTGCAGCAGTGGTGGAGATGGATTTAAGATGACCCTTCAATAATTAGATTATGTGAATTTTTTTAATGAATGTATGCATTCATTTTCCATGTTTATAATCTAATTATTGGGGGGTTGTCTTAATTTTGAAGCTGTGCTAGATTTGTGTAAATAGTGTAGGTGACTTCAGTAGAAAGTGGTTCTTCAGTCACTTGCAGTATTTAAGTAGGGCACCCCTGGAGGGACTGAAAATTGGTGAACACTTTTTAAATTTTGGCCAATGTTTTTCAGCAAATTCTGAGTTAAAATCAGAAACTGAATTTTTCATTCAGGCAGTTCACATCATATTTCTTTAGACATATGCAAGGTTTTGTAAACTGAAATCCTAAGCAATTTCAGTAATTCTATCTACAAAGTTAGTCTTCTCCCTAGTACTATCCCACAGAATAGGTTTAAGAAGGTCATTTCTCCAAACTAACATTTCTCTTTCTCTCTCTGTCTCTCTCTCTCTCATTTGGACCCTGCACATTCTTCTCAAGCCTGAAAGAATATTTGGTATTCACATCCTAATACTAATAATGCCTAATTTTTGTTAGCTGAAAATTAGAGCAGTAAAAAGCTGAACTTGAATTCACCAGAAAAGCAATTAATTTAAATAAATGCTGTATCCATATCTGCCACCACTGCTATCACTTTGATTTTAGGTGCAAAGGCCAATGGAGGCTGGAAGTAGCTGAAAATGGGCAGGAGAAGCTGAAGCTCACAGAAACACTCATAATCAATTCTAGCAGAATGTAGTGATGATGACGTGCCACCTCTGATTCAAAAGAGGGTAAGCAACCTGTCTTGCTTGTCTTTTCATATGCAAAGATGGGGATTAGCAATCCACCCTTCTCCCCCTTAACAGAAATAAAGTTATAGATGTGACCAACATAAGTAAGGCTGAAGGAGTTAGAGTTATTTAGTTTCGAGAAGAGAAGAGTGCTAAGTCTTCAAATCGCTGAAGAGCAATTATAGAGAGGATGGAGGTAGGCTTGTATCTGTGACTGTAGGTGACAGGACTAGAAGCAATGGCCCCAGGGTTCAGCAGGAGAAATTTAGTTGGAAGATTAGGAGGAACTTTCTGATGGTCAAGCATTGGAGCAGGCTACCTAGAGCAACTGTGGGATCTCCATCCATGCAAGTTTTCAAGAGCAGGTTAGACAGACACTTAGTTGGGATTCTTTACTCAAGGATGCTCCTGTCTTCAGCAGGGGGCTGGACCAGATGACCTTGTGAGGTCACTTCCAGCCATACTTTCCTCTGATCTTATTCCCTGGCTAAGGTGTCCTGATTGGGGAAAGTCCCCAAAAGGCAGAGGCACTGAGTACTTTGCTATACTGTTTTACCACACTATGTCTGAAACATAATAAGAAGTACAGTGAAAAAGCTGAAAAACCCAAAGGCCAAGAAAAAAATACCAACTTCTAAAAATATGGCCCACAGCCAGCTACTTCTAATAATGCTAGATGACAGGACAATGCTGATTCGATGTGCAGTTTAACTGATGGTGAACTTGAATAGCAGGAAACTGCTGTTCATCTGTCAAGATATGAGTGTGTGGAATTATGAACATTTCTTGTTTATTAGAATATATGCACATTTACATGCAAATCAACAGAGGGTCTTCTGAACCTAACTTGCTTAAGGAAGACATGGAGCCTGCATTTCTTATATTAAGCATAATCATGGAAGAGAAGTAAATGGAAACAGAGAAGCTCTGCATTGCTTGGAAAAGCAAATAAAAAACCCCCTAGGCAACACTTAAAGCAGTTGGATAACTTGTTAAGCAGCAGTTTATGTATATGAAAATACTCAGAGAAGAAATCTGTGAAAATTTGAGATAAGATGATATTCTAGACATAATCTTGCTACAACTTTTGAATACACACAACCCAGAGAAGTCCAAAAGCTTTCTTAAAATTTCAAAAGATTTTTCCAAGATTCTTCAGTAATAGTCTCATTAGATTACTGGTCTGAGGTTTTGCAGCATGAAGAATGAAAGGTAAAACTCAAAATGGATCCAAGTTTAGTGAATATGTCCCATTAACATAGAGCATCTTTCCCTTCTTTTGGTTAACCTTTATATTAACAAATGTAATCCTGGTAGGAAGACGATATTGTTTCAGAGCAGGCTTCAGAAATCAAAAGGACTCTAACTAATTTCTTATGGCCAAGAGGTGGATACAGTTTCATGTGTTTTAGAGTATTAGCGTGCTGCTCAGGAAAGTACAGATTGCATTCCATCAAAGGTAATTTTTCAAAGGCTGCCCCTCCTTTTGCTTTCCATGAAAATGAATGTATACCATTTACATGGAGCTCTTAACCTTCAGACTGTCCTTACTACAGCAACACTACTTGTATTGTAGAGACATGTTTACTTAGACAAATCTAATTTACCCTTTGTTAATGTGTGCCATCTTTACTCGCTATATTACATTAAAGTAGAAATAGGGTTACAAAAAATTATCTCGCTTAAAATCTTTCATAGGCTATCATCAAGGGAATAAATTTACCAATTTCCCTCTTAGTTTATAACCATCCACTGTACTAACTTGACCTTTACCTAAACAGGGCTATAATTGCAGTTAAGATTATATAATTTACAATAACAACAAAAAATTACTTTTGAGGAACTGCTACTGGGCATGAATGTCTCACAGCCATTAAATGCATCATTCATCTTGAGAAGAAAATTATTCTTATCCACGTCGACATTTTTAACATAAACTGTAGTACTCTCTGTTGGCACTTTTTTACGTACCCATTAATCTCAATAGTAAAGCATAAGTCTCACCCACCTATTCTCTGAAGTTTGGATGTCACTACTGTGTACAATAAAAATTGTATATTCATGAACTCCATTTGTTTTATGTCCTTCTCTCTGTCAAAGTCTCCCAAGCAGCATATGCTTTGCTCTGTGGAGAATAAAATCAAATTTGTCTGTCTTGTCATATTGTCATCAAAGTGATAGTATCACAATTAGATTAACATTTTGTGAAGGAGCTGAAGGGAGGGAAATGAAATAGGAACACATTATTGAAAAGCCCAGTTAACCCTTTCTGTAGCATAAGCCCCCTTTCAGTAGTACCCGGAGGTAAAGAAGGTAATCAGAATCTAAAATAAGTGACATTGTCAAATTATTATGATCCATGTTGGAATCAAGTAGGTCAGTTACTAGGCCTGCAAGGTATGCTTTCATCTGAAAGAACCATTAAGACTGGTGACAGCAGTAATCTTGAGGAGCGGAACACTTTCTGGGCTTTTTAACCAAATCAGTGCGAGCCACTACATGCCATTACCTAGAGCCAGAACCAATCGGAACAGCTGCTGTGAACATGTCTTGGCACCCCTATCGATGTGACACGATAAGGATTAAAGGCTTGATGCCAGGAAGTCTTGAGTGCCATTTCTGAGGCTATCCTAGGAATTTACTCTGGAGGATTCTCTCCTTGAATGGAGCAAGGGTGGGAGGTGGGGTGGATAACTTTTAAATCTGGGGTTTCTGGGAGTTCGTTTGGAAGTCTTTTTTTTTCTGGTGAGTTTTTCTTGTACCATCTTATTTTAATATTTTATTCTGCTCTGTGTGTGTGTGTGTGTGTGTGTATACACACACACACACGCATACATACATACATACACACATATATATAGCAATCCCATGAATGGCATCAGACACCTATTTTTAATAAAAACAGCCTGCCAACAAAATGGTGAGATATATATATATATATAGTTTTGATAAAGTACATAAAATTAACATCATTCAAATAAATGAGCTAAGTTTGGCCTATTGTATAGAGATGAAAGAAACCAGCTCCTCCCTCATCAAAATCCCATCAACACCATGGTCTCTCTTTACACACACATAATGTACATATACAAACCTGTATACTATTCCGGTGCATGTGGAAGTAATAACATGATGTGCAGGAATAGGATTTATATATATCCTGTGTGTATATGTATAAATATATGACAAAAATGTATATGTGTACACAGATATAAATAATTTAAAACTATGTTCACATCACATAAATTGTTCCCTAATCCACCCCATCTGGGATTTCTTCTAACGTGGCAATCCCCTGGATGGCATCAGACACCTATTTTTTTGTTTGCCTGCCAACAACATGGTGCCACTTTTTTCCTTTCACAAGTAAAGATTCTCCTTCATATTCTGGAAGATTTGTTCCATAAACCCAGCCACCAGGCATGTACCACGTACGTCACAGGAAATCTACTTCAGAAATTTTTTAGAGAGTTTTATCATAAATTGGAACTACCCCTCTGCTTGTAAAGCCAAATATCACACATTGCAGTGTACAAAGCTAAAAGAGAGAGAGGAAAAAAAATTAATACAATTTAAAACCACTGGAAAAAGGATAGGTTTCCTGTATATAAAGGTGTTGCTGCTTCTAAGTCTCATATCTCAGGATCTTGCGAATTTAGTTGGGAAACTAAGTCTTTTTTTCTCTTCAGTGGAATAAAGTTTCTGCAGCGGAATAAAGTTTCTGCAGTGTCCTCAGATTGCTCTGTTCCAACTCGTCCTGGGCTTTGGACACACAAAATTTGGCTGTAAATTCCACACTCAGAGGGAGAAAGAACAAATTTGTTCCCATGGCAGACACGCACTTTTAAACTTCTAGCTCTTTGAGGGCTTTGGTAGGTTAACCTAAGTCCCAGTGTGAATGATAAGAAGACAAATGATGCACTTTTGCTTATTCTCCCATTACATGCACATTACATACATGGTCTCATGTATATACTTAAAACAGTTTTTAATTACACAACACTAGGATTGCCATAGTACTCATATATCTATCCAGTAGGGACTTCTCAAACATACATCCCTGTCCTAGATCATATATAATCCAAAAGAGAAATAAAAACAAGGGGAAAGTGTACAAGACAGGAGCAAAGTGGTCAAGACAGTGCTACTTTATTAGGTGGGTATTTAGCATTGTCTACATTTTCTAACTTGAAGAGAGTATTTATAGATGTTAATAGATGCCAGAAAACAGGGCTCAGTGGGGGATATATTTTGGAAAGAATACAAGGAGGCTAGTAGTGACCTTGGCAGGCAAGGCTCTTTGGGTAAATGTGGTATCTTTTATTAGACCAACTAAGTAGGTGGAAACATTGTTCTTTGCAAGCTTTTGGGTATGAACACCCTTCTTCAGGCACAGGGAGAATTTGTCATTACTTTGAGGAGAGCACACAAAGCAAAAACAAACAGGTGAAAAGAAAAGGCCAAGTGCCATCATCGGTCTTCCCCTCACTTCTCTAACTATGCTGCAGTTGGAGAACGTCGCCTATCTCTGGCTAAGAGCAAATAGCAGCTTTATCTGCCATTTCAAATACAAGACTATGGATAGGATCTTGAGTGCCCTCAACTCTCACTAAAGTCAATGGCAGCTAGGGGCATTCAGCACTTCCTGGGGTCAGGCCATGTATCACTTAAAAATAACTCACCAACATTAAACATCATTAAAGGAACTAATGCTCATTAACTAGCAATAGACCACCAAGAAAGGATCAATAGCCGTCTCTGAAATCATCCTACCTATTACAGTATATGCACACTCCACTTAATGACAGTGAAGGATAGTGACACTGAATGATAGGTCACTGATGACAGTGAATGGGAATGACTGCTTCTTAATTAATCAGGACTGTATTAGCAAAAAATTCCACTTAACAGAGATGCATTTGAGTGTGTAACTAGGTGAACAGACATAATGGTATTCTAATCCCCAGTCCCATAAAAGAGAAGTTGTAGTTAAAGAATAGATGCAGTGAACATTATTTTTATTCTTATATTTTTATTCAGTACAGTATACTTTTTCTCAGTTTTCCATGGCTTTTTTATATATTTTAGTTTAACTCTGTTAGAATATCCATTTAATCAGGTAGGCTGTTTATTAGGTTGAAAGGAATTTATCTTGTTACACTTATATGTTATTCTTTCTAAACTAGCTGGCTGACTTAGGAACCTATCGTGTAGGCCCTATTCAGGAAAACTGGAGTTTGGGCTTGCCAAAGAAGCTGGCTTGTAGGACTTTGTTCTACTGTCTGTATAAAGTTCCCGTTGTCTACAATGAGGCTAACTCACTGACTACAACTGCAAAATTTGCCTCAGTCTGTCTAAACTATTTCTCCTGATTAAGCTGTGGATTCTCTTTTCTTCAGGATCTGCCACTTTGCAACAAGGAATTTCAATTTGCAATAAAGAAATACTTTTATGTCAATTTTGTGAAAAAAAACCCCAAAATTACTACATCCAAAGGCTTATCTACATTTCTCTGATGCCCAACTAGCCTCCAGTGTGACTGAATTTATTATAATCTCTATAAACCTGAACCTCAAAGAATTCAGATGCCTTATGCAGCTCTCTCTTTTTTAATTTACGATAAGTCGGTAATGTGCCATCTGGATGTTTCACTGCCATTGGGAAGCATGTCCAGCCCACAACGGAAACAAGTCAGCCCAAAAGGAGAAAGAAAGGATAGAGAAAGGGGAGAATCTGGCTTCATAAAACAAGTGGCATGAAATTACACAGCTAAAACTGTGCTTCAAAAAATCAGCTTTAACTAGCATGATCGGCACATGTGCTGCAGATAACCTAAGGTTTCAACCTAAGGACATTAGCAACATTACAGGGCAGTTCTTAGACAAGGACAAACTGTTCTTGAGCAATAAATACAATCTATTAGACAACAACTTCAAAAAGCTAGAAGCATATCAGACTTCTTGTTTCACCTCTTTTAATTTTCCACAAACAAACAAATTTATTTTGGCTAGTTCAAAAAAATTCCTCCCTCACAATAAGTCTGAGTTCCCTGATGAGAAGCCCAAAGGCTCATAACAGGCAGCTTAGGTTGATTTGTTATCTCCACTCAGGTTATCAAAGGTGTAGGGCCCGCATTGCTTAAACAAAAATAAATTCAAGAAATCTATTTCACAAAAGCTATCCTAACTTCTAAAAAACAAAGCTAAGAATAAAGAAATGCAAATCAAGATTGAATCAGGAAGTTAGACTTAGTATTGGGCCGGAATTAAATCAGGAGTTGAATCATCAAACTGATAGAACAATCATCAGTTCTAATCATCATGCACTCAAAAGAGGATTCTAAGACGATCAATTGGTTATACATTTTATGAAATCTGTAACTCAGAAGTGGTTAAATATTTTAATATTTGAGTCAACTTTTTATCTATTATCTGAATCACAATTTCAGAGGCAATTACTAAGTTTCATTCTCAGAATTCTGTTCTTGTATAGTCTCATAATTTCTTCCCTGCCCAGTACCAACAGCATTTAACATGGAATACAATCACTCTAGTTAAGCAAAAGTTTTAAAAATTGCAGTTACTAAAAATTACAGATGACCATTCCAAATATCATAAGATTTTACACAGAGAGCAAAAATACTTACTCTGATTAATAGTTTTAAGAAACAATATTTAGGGACTGCTCAGATCTAGGAAATTTAGGCCTCCAATACATGTGCAGGTAAAGGCACAGTTGGATCTAATGTGTGACCCACACAATTGCACCTCCTACCATGCCATACATGTATGATAGGACATGCGATTGTGGGATAGCACATTAGAGCCAATTGCACCTTATTCTTGGTGTAGGGGCCTAATCCTGGGTTCCCCCTGCATCAGCAAGAAGCAGGTAGCCCCCTTTGCTGAGGGGCTTCCCAGACATGGGGGCTACACACAGCCAGGATGGAGATACCCACAAGTGATATTAATTATGGGACTCTCGGTCCTGGCTGTGCAAGATGTGCAGCTAGGACCAGGAGCCCTATCAGTTGCAGGGTCTCTTTGTCCCTGCTGTGCATAAGACACAGCTGGGACCAAGAACCCATCAGGTATGAGAACTCTCCGTCCTGGCTGGGCATGTGGCATAGCCAGGACTGAGAGCCCCATGTGGGCCCACAGATTTCACGCACCCCCAAGCCTTGGGGATTATGGCAACCATGATCTCCAGGGCTCAGGGGTTTCATGATGGGCATGATGCACTCTTGCAGATAGGAGCCCCGTCAGCTGACAGGACTCCCAGCTGCAGGGGAGACCCTGCTGCGAGTGTAAATTAAAACTTGACAGCAACCAGCTGTAAAGTTAGTACACATTTTCAAGGTCTAACTTTATAGCTGATTGGAGCTTTTTATCATAGCTATTTTGCATGTGTAGCTGGTCTTAACTGCATAATTAACCAGTTACATGCAATACCTGTAACATGTAGAGGGGGCCTTACTTTCCAGCACTTTGCCCATATGGACTTCACTTAATTAGAGCATCTCCCAAGAAAGCCTCCAGATAATTCATGCAGAAGATCTACCTTGCAATCATATTACTCAGTCCACTCATATTAAAATTAAGTCTTCCTTAGCTTGCATCAATTTTAGAAATGTCCCATTAGAATCAGCAAGCTTGAGTGCTTGAGGGCAAAAGACTACTTTGCCTACTATTAACAAATTTGCATAAGCCCCAGGTAAAAGCTATTCTGCCTCCCAAAAGTTTAAGTGGCACTTAGTGAGGATAGCTTAGAACACTCCTCTCTAATTTTCAGGGCAAATGTTCTAGCCACTGGGCTACTAACAAAAGATGAGTACTGTCACCACCTGCCTGAAGAGCTGCTATGCATTATATCTAAGTCAATGCTGCTGTTAGGTCTTCTGATTCAGGCCGGTCCATCCCCTCTGAATAGACTGTAACCTGACATAAAATATGGGGTTCTCCTGCTGCTCTGCATGAAGACCATTCTCTGAGGAGGAGTGGGAATTCATACATACCTCCTTGCCTAGCATTTTCTACTGCTATGTTTTGGGTTTCCCTGCTCACTTTTAGAAGGCACTAGCTCTCCTAGTATACTGCATATGAAGCCTAGGCATTTAACGCTGTTGACTGGAGACAAGGCACCTAAATTTTAAGTTCTGCAATACCTGAATAGAAGGGCCTACAAAGACCATTTGAATCTGGCATTAAATGATTTTAGAGCAGAAATCCCACTGATTTCCAATGGGATTTATATTCTTAAGTCAATAAAGTCTTGCCTACATGGAAAAATTGTTTGGGAGAATTACATAGGGCCCTCTTTAGTTATAACAGTATATTTCCCCACATGGACACTTATTCTGGAAAAGAATGCCTTTCTCTAAGTTAGCTTTTACTACTTGCAGGATAAAAGTCAATCCTTAGAAAGTAGTTGTGGTTACAAGTGGGTTACTAATACCCAAGAGGTCTGAGTTTATTTCTTGGTTGTAACCTGTTTCCTTTATTTCCTTGTTTCTCTGTATCTTTGATTTACACTGTCATAACATTTGACTATTTACCAGAATTGTGAAGATTATTTTTTAATATACTTGAGGCACTCTCAGACATTATGGTGATAAATACTAGGGGTGTGCGAAACGGGCCATATCCGATTCAGATTCAGCCCAAATTGGGGGACAGTGATTCAATTAATTGATTCAGATCACTGTCCCAATTCGATTCGACCAAATCTGAATCTGCAAATTCAATGCTGATTTGGAGAATCAGGGATTCAGCCATAGCCACAGCTTTAAATGCTTTTTCTACATACCTTGAGGTACCAGGCGTGGCTCGTGAACACTGCAATGGTGGGGCAGATGGAGCATCCCACAGAAGCAAGGGGCCTCCCATGTGCTTGGCAGTGGACTCAGAAGTCCCCAGCATGCTCAGCAACAGACCCAGAAGTGAACCAGAAGCCCTTCCAGTCTATTTCTGGATTCACTGACGAGCACGCGGGGGGGGGGGCCTTCACATCCTCCCTGGCTCGGCGATCTGCCATTGGGAGACCACAGTTACCACCCCCCCCAGGCCAAGAGGCACCAGTCGCTGAGCTGGGGGATGGGGTGGGTCCTGTGTACACTCGGCAGCAGCTTGGAAGTGGACTGAAAGTGCTTCCCACACTCCCGTGGGATGCTCGATCCACCCTACCTTCTCAGCATTCACGAGCCGCCTGGACCTTGATGTATATAGAAAAAACTTTTAAAGCTGTGTCTACGTCTGAATCATCGAATCTCTCTGAACTGATCTGGGGGGTTCCAATTCGATTTGGAGAGATTAAAGAGTCTCCTGATTCAATTTAGATTTGAAGATTTGGCTGCTGAATCAGACCGAATTTCCACCAAACTGAATCAGCAACTGAAGTTTTGCACAGCCCTAATAAACACTATAGAAAAGCTCAAAACCTAACTCTGCTGATGCACAACTATGCAACATTTACATTGCTATCTTGTTTGCCCATAGGTTCATGAGTTTCAACAGTTTCATGATGGAGACAACTAGGAATCCTTTTTTTCAAAATTGTAAGAATTCAAAAATTCCCAAGCTCTTTTTCAGGCCCATTCTCTTTGATTAGGTACTTCCTGACTGCATGACAGTTCTTAGAAATGGATCTTCAGACACTTTTCTACTGTACAATATCAGATTCAGTATTTTATATCCTCAAAACTTTGTTCACTCCAAAGGTGGAAGCAAGTTGCCAAGCCTGGCTTCATATCAGAAGTTTCTCCACAACTAGCAGTGGTTGGGTCTGTTAATACAGGCCTGTCTCTATAAGAATTTGAACTGAAGAACACTCAGAATAGCCCCAAGAGTTTGATAAGTGTTACTCACCATTATAGAGTTATCATTTGCCACCTTCTTAAAAATAATAAACTACTTTTTCCTATATAAATAGGTTAGGAATTACCCATAGTAATTATATGGTAACAGATGGAAAATGTTAACTTTTTAATGAGTTCTACTCCAAGCACTTTTTTCTCCATTTTACAGATGATTTCCTTTGTTTTTCCAACAAGGAAAGGAACATGTGAAGAGACAGTGGGTGCATCTACATGTTCATGCATATTTTTATGGTGCATTAAGTTTAGTACTTGCATATCCAAGTACTAAATCAATACACAGTAACTGGCACTACTGCACAGTAGCATCGGTACATGGATTTTTACAGATGCTAACTGTGCAGTAGCCTAATACTACTACACAGTAATGTATTAGCACAGGTTTTGCGTGGCACACTACTTTGCAGTGTTATTAGGCTACTGTAGTTAGCATCTTGTGTAGATGCAGCCAGTGAAAGAGAAAGTATTACCAGTTCCCTGTTCCATTTCCATTAGTCTCTTCCACACCTGGAATGCCTGTACACTCATTCAGCAATGATACTCCTTTATAATATTATAGAAACACCTGCCAGACTCTTTCATCCGTCTTTGTGGTCTTTTTATTACTTTCATTTAATTGTGTGGTTTCCTGGTCTTGGAAAAGATAGTTCAAGACCTACAGAGTACCATCCCTAAGGAGATAACTGTACAAGTAAAGTTCAAGTAGCCCATCATTGATTGCTTGTATTTCATGCTAAGCTCCTTCATCTGTAATGCACTTTCTACAATAGCTGATAGATTTTTTTCCAGTTTTCCTCTGGGAATTCTAACCTCCATTGCTACGAAATCCATTTTTTAAAAGGTCTTTTTCTTTTTTCTTCATTGAAAGCATCCCAGTTTTTGAACCAATTTTGAAAACCATGAGAAATTCTTTATAATCCACCACCCTAGCTAGTCCTGTAAAAAAGAAACCCTGTAAGCAATGGAACTTATGTGGTTGATCTATGTGGTTGGTCCTTGACTAGAGAGTTGCAAGAATTTGCTAATTTGCTTTGGTAAGGCGTTGTTATACTTAAATCTTAGTCAAAGTTTTCTTTATAAATTGTGAACAGTCTAACTGTAGAATTTAACATGTAGACTGTGATTTGAGAAAGCACCTGTATTCATGAAAGCATTTAATCATGCATTGAACTTTGAAAAAATGATTGTTTCATTGGTTTCAATGGGATGTCAGGACCTTTAACAACAAGGTTTTATGTTTATTTGAACAGGGAGAGACTTGAACATGTTTTTTTTCCCTGAATCAGGGCCTTAGTGATTAATGTTTCTTGAGCATTATGTAGGATCAACTTGACACTTTTGTATTATGTAAGCTAATATATACTATCACAGAGTATGAAATTATTAATGTCACATATCTGGATATTTCTTAATTGGCATTTTGGGTAATAAAGTGTGAAATGCTTACATTTTTCAAGGTAAGGTCTGCATCACCTGTGGATAATTGCCTGAACTAATATAATTGTCTAGCTTTGGATAAATTTGTTATGATCCTTATCTTGTCATATTTCCTTCTAAGTTTATTCATATTTTTAAGTGGCTTGTCTAATTTTCTGTTAACCTGTTTAATTGCCAGGGTAGCTTATTCTTTGTTTAAAATGAATTTTACAAACATTAAAAAGGGAGGGTGTTTAAGTAGCCCTGACTTTATTATTTGGATATCAATACCCAGGCAGTCCCTTAATATATAGCATGGAACAAGCATATGACCAAAAATGGCTCCCGCTTCCAAAGAATTTTGCTTAAGCTACTTTCCCTTTTGTATTCTAGGACAGTTTTCATCTTCATTTTTCAAAGTGAAAACAGTTACATATAC
This sequence comes from Crocodylus siamensis, assembly GCF_052110815.1. NCBI lineage: Eukaryota > Metazoa > Chordata > Crocodylia > Crocodylidae > Crocodylus > Crocodylus siamensis. Next base: position 169,749,317 of record NC_143395.1, on the reverse strand, counting down.
GTCTTCATTTGTTCAGTTGTCCCTTTCGCAATTTGCCTTTGTAGTAGGTTCTGCTGAAAATTGCTGTGCAAACATTAGCAGCCTATTTAGATAACTAAATTGTATTAACTTATTATAAATATTATTTTCTAAATAGCACTTATATAAGTATAGAGGGAAAGTACCACTTGGAAGAGACATTGCTTTTGTCTCTGACATGTGCCTATGTCTGTCCTGGAACAGAAATATCCCAAGATTAGTGTATATCCACATCACTCTTCTAATGAGGGTTTGTTAAGCAGCTGAATGCCATTTTTCTGCCTTGCCATTGATTCAAAGATGCAATCCTGGGATAACCATTCAGATGCACTTTGCTATGCTATAGGATAAACTGTTAGTACTTCTTACCCTGTGAATCTCTTTAGGATTTATCCTGGGACAATGGACATGGTATCTGAATGATCGCACCCTTTCCCAAGGTAAAATGGTTTATCTCGGGACAAATGCAATGTCTGTTTGTAGCCATAGTGAATCAGGCAAATGTGGAGGTAAACCAGTTAATATAATACAAAAATGGCACCCAGTCACCGCTCAATTCCATTTAATCCATTGTTCCAGACCTATAACCTTTTTCCTTCAGCCAAAGAGAATGCAAATCCTTTACTGTATGCTTTCCATACAAATCCTGACTTTTTTGCATTGCACTTTAAATAATGACTTGCAAAGAAAGTGAATATAGTTTGTGTTAAGGTCTATGAGTATGCTATTTCAAGGTCATTAAAGATTCCTGTTCATCATCTTGTTGCAATTTTTTTAAAAACAGGAGCCCAAGGATAGGTTTCTAAACCCATACTTAAGCCTATACAAGTGGCCAAATATTTAGAAGTTACCCAGAAGTTACCAATGGCCTACCTGGACCAGTGATATGTTCCATATTTGTGCTACCATACCAAGTTCTTTGTATAGAAATTCACTGGAGTCAAAGGAGCTACATCAGTTTACACCAGGTGTGGATAATTCTCCTCCAGGAAAAGAACTCAAGTACTCAAAGATACTTTGTTCCATTTACATCATTTTAGTCAGTCTTTTATTTTCATGAACAACACTGTACCAAAGATCACATTCCAAGTACTGAAAAAAGCATAAAAATTGAAAGATTTTGCAAGGAATTCTATTTTCCTTTGTGTGTCTGGGGCCCCTGACACACATTCATTTAATAGCATGATGGGATCTGATTCCAGCTATCAGCTTCCTGCCATGTCACACATGAGAATAGATCAGGGATCAATTCCCAATAGCACCACTACCACTTGTCAGTGTAGGAAGAGCCCAGGATCATGATCCAGGGAGCCCCTGACACCAGCAAGTTGAAAGCCAGGTGCTCACTGAAAATCAAGTGATCTGAGGTCTTGAACAAGCATGGGTGTAGTCCAGGGCCAATTGTTTGTCCCAGTCCTAGGACTGCACAGGAGCCTAAAACTATCTCCAGTTTGTTGCTGCCCTCCCACATTTGATATAATGTACAATGGAAATCAGCCACAAAAATATTCCACATCTTTTGTGAATTTTTTTTTGTGGCTGCTTTCCTGTTTTCTCATACTATTAATACCTTGAATGTATGGTAGGGTTATTATTTATGGTGCAATTAACAAGGTAATCTCACATCCCAAGTATAATGTCTGCCAGGTGCCTAAATGGCACCTTTTGAGCCATGTAAGTAGCATTTTTGGTACTTACAGTGGCTCGATGAGCTTGCTGCTGCCTTGGAAGGGTACAGGCCTTGGGTTCTAACTTAGATGTTTGCTTCGCCCTGCTCTCAATCCTCCATCCAAGGAATATTAAATGCCAGGTGTAATCTCCTTCAAAAGGAGTGCTGGAGAGAGAACAGGATAATGCTCAGCCTGTGGCCCGGTAGCTAGAGTTCTGTTCTAGGAAATCAGAGAGAAGCAGAGTCCACTCCTATCTGGGGGAGGTAGGAGGGTGAGGAGGCTTAGAACCTAGTCTCTAGCTTTCTTGGGGAGTGCTTTAGCCACGTTGAAGGGTCCTTCTCCAATTCACCTCACCATTTTCCTGGTACAGGTACGCTCAAGTACACATCCACATAGTAACGTATGTTCCTGGCCAGTGCATAGCCTCTTGTGTTAGCTCAGTCTACACATGCATGCTTAGGTTAGCATGAAGCCAGAGGGGAAAAAAACCCCAAAGTAGATGGCTAGAAATCTGCCATTTAGATGCACAAAGGGAAATAGACTTCCCCATTTTCTGTCCTGCCCTATACAGAATTGGGGATGGGGAGGGGAGAGAAACAAATAAACAAAAAACCCAGCCCTACATATCCATTCATTTTGCTGTGTCATTTATCATATGGTTATTCATGTGATCAGATAGTATCTGGCATATTTCCCAGTTAATTAATCTCTTTGATTTTTATTTTGTGCTCGACTGCAGGCTTAGACTTTTTTAAGTCCCTAATATGATTCTAGGTTGTTTAGGAAAGGATTGTTTATTTAGTGTTTTGAAAGGTCCTAGCTGCTAGCAATACAGCTTCCACAATTATGGTGCCACCAGTAGTAGATGATGATGATAATGATCTTTTATTGTCATCTTCTCTTTAGTATGTTGTTCTGCCTGTTCCTATGGCCTGATGTCCCTTAGTTGGGATAACAAATGAGGCAATATATGAGGTTTGAGTTTCTTGAAGAATAAGAAGAATGTAATACTGAGCATCTTCCTGCCTAATGCAGCCTCAGTGCCTGGTAATGAATTAGTAAAGCTCAGAGATTTTGTTTACACACCTGAAATCCACAAGGATGGCAATTTCCAGTGCGACATTCTACCTGAAATGTTCAAGGACATGCAATTGACATAGTGGGCCTCCAACTGTAAGATAGACAGCTCCAGGCCACAAAGCTGCTGTATAAAACTGTCTACATCTCCCTAAATTAGAACTGACAACCAGCCCTGGTTTTATAATGCTGAGTTCTCAACTTTTGGACACCAAAACCTATCCAGAAAAGGAAACAGAGCACATTAGATTTTTTGCTTTTGGGCATTATTTCTTCTTTTTTTAAATACATCTGATTTATTAACTTTTTTTTAGCCCTTTTCCTTTGCTAGAAAAATCTTTCAAAGTTAAATATTTTACTCCAAACATGGGTAATTTACTCAAAGATTAATTTTTCACAAGAACCTGAACATCGCACAAAATATGAGCTTAAGATATATTTTTAAAATTTAATAATAATGTGATATTTTTAAAGTTTAATAGTAAACCGGTCCATTAAAAGGAAATTGAAGGTGATATGGCAAAGGAGGGGACGAGAAAGAAGGGCTTGTTTGTCCTTGTAGAATGCCACTGACATGAGTGTCACCCTGAACGAGTACTTAGGACCAAAGTATCAAAAATAATTGCTAATTTCAGTTAACAATATGAGACCCCTTTCAAAGCAGTAATTTCCAGGTGCTGAGTAGCCATGATTCCAATGCAAGATGCTAGTGTTCCATACTTAGGTCTGAGAACGAATCTCTAATTAATGGTCTTATAATATTCTTCATGCATCTTTCTCACTTACACTATGGCAAAGTAACCTATTGCTTCATACTCCTCATTCGAGTGCTTTGCAATTGCTTTTACTTTAACAATAATCAGTTGGGGTGGGCTAAGCCTGGAACTGGTCTTCTTAGTTTCTCAGTCTCACACCAAGGCTGATGAAGGTTGATGTTTTAGATAAAATGGAATGAAGATCAGACCACTCCTGAATTTGGATTTGCAGAAGCAAATCACAGCCTACATTTTTTTTAAATCAAAATGCTGACTCTTTTTTCATAATAATAAATACTAGTAAAAACATCTAGTTTGGATAATCACGGTTATGGTACTTAGTAATCCATGGGGATAAATATATCTATTTATGAATCTTCAGTCACATTAGGAAAGATATTTTCTAATTTATTATTGTTAAACTGCTGTTAAAGGTTAAATCAGAGAAGCTACTATTCTTTTAATGAAGGCTGTTTACTGTTGTGGTTTCTTAAAGCTCTGGTGATGACAGACTTGTCACAGATATTTTAGCTTTTAAATATGCCTTGATTTGAATGTACCACTGTTTAAAAATGTGCCAAATACTCTGGGTAAAACTACTGCATTATTCTGCATCCTGCAACATGTTTTGTTAGAAAATCCCACAGTAGTATCTAAAATAGCGTAAATCATCAGTTTTTAATCTGGCAGGAAGTAGATAGTGGCCCATTAAACTTTCGTAATTAAATTTCCCCTGTACTCCCCCATAGAACCATTATCTGAGTTTTCTAATTAACACAAGAGGAGGGAGTCAATTCAGAGTGATGGGATCTATAGCCATCCCCTTTCATTTTAATGACCTTTAATAAACTTTTATTACTATTGATATTGATAATTATAATACACCCCTTAATCTGCAATGTGATTCTAAGGACCTTTATGAAAATTGAAAAATTCACCCTTAAAGTTAGAACAGAGAAAACGATTATGTTCTCCCAGAGCCTCAGAATTTGGAGCTAATGATATTTCCCTTGCATTTCTGCCAATGGGTTATAGTTTGGTCCTGCTCTGCTACAGCCTGCAATCTTGCAGCAGAACCTCCCCCAAACAGACTGACAACAGTGCTGAATCGTAAGGTGGTTTTGTGACAAATAACATCTAGGCGTTATGCGGAGTGCACTAAACTTATTTCACTTTCAGCCCTATGGAGGTCAGATACTTGAGAGGAGAATTAACCACTCTGACACCTAGTTCTTGCCCCAGTTTTTCAAGCGTTTCTTACACTAACACAACGTTTTTACACAGAGCTTTCCTAAATGAGTCAGAAACTTCTAACATTACATTAGCCTCACTACATATCTTAACCATCTTCTTTCATGTAAGCAATTATGCTCCCATCATTTTTAAAGGGGCATGTATTTCATTGCTTAAATGTGACAGAAGATTCGGAGTGCTTCAGGCTGTACTTTCTTCTCCTGTATGTATAATACAAGTAAAGACATTCTGCCTGCCAAAATGGGGGGTACCTCTAAAAATGAAAAATTCTGCACACCCTCCCTGACCTCATCATAGATGCACTGGATATAGGCAGAAATTTGATCCCCGTTGCCAGTTATACAAGGGGACAATGGTAAGGCAGTGAACATGTCAAAAAAGCCGTACTAGTTAAAGACGGTATGAAAAGGGGTTGCCCTGATAAGTGTAGCCCAAGTAACTTGGGTATATAGTCTCCTTCTCCAAGTGCAGAGGATTGTTAGCTGGCAGGTGTGCTGGGGGGGAACTGCAGACTGCTCAGTTTCCCTCCGTCCCTCTAAAACCAGGCCAGGACAGTCAGGGGACTTAACTATACACAAATTTCTTTACATTGACTTATTAGAAGGGAAAGGAACATGGATTTAAACATATGTACAATAATGGGCTCCACCAATCAAAACAGCAAGATTTCAAGCCTGGAACTCAACCCAAGCTCCAAAAGGCAAGCCTGCTACATAAGAAAGGGATAATTATGTGGATTCTTTTGCTTTAAAAACAAAAGATGTGCATACTGTTGAGCCTGGAAGGGAGCATGGACAGAAGTTTCAGTACTCATGAAAGCCCCTGCCCAGCACTGAACTGAACTCAGGTATAATATGTGAGCAATCTTCTTTAAGTCAATCAGAATGGTCACATCCTGCAGGTTACACGTATGTTTAAGTTTTGCCTTCCTCCTATTAATTTTACTGGAAATTTCTGGTGTGAACTGGAGGTGAAATACATCATTTCTTAGAAAAAGCTGCAGGAAACTATTCATCATTCCTCAGGTGGAGTGAGGTTTGTGTGGCGGCCTCAAGATCCATAAGAAAATCTATACTACTTCTCAACTTCCCTGCCACATCCATTCCAATAGCCTTGTTTACACCCCCTGGGACACGGAGTAGGAATCCATGCTAGAAGGGTATTTGTTAAATCCCACATAGAATTTGCAACAGACATCCCACAGGGTTGTCAGGGAATTATGTGATCAATCCCATTTCAATTCCTGCTGGTGGGGTTGAAATGTACCCTATCTTCATGGTATTCCTGAGCCAATAGACTTGAAAATCATGACTTCCAGTTAGTGGTCAAAACCAGAACATGACAATTGGACATGTTTAAAGGTTGGACAAATTTGAATTTGAATTTGATGCTGAATCTGAGCTTTCCAACTTCATACCCTCACCATGGACTACTGATATCAATGTGACCCCCTTTTATTACAGATTATGAACCTCAAAAATAACCGTTTTAAAGAAATAGTATGTGATAAATATGCAACTACAGGCAGTTTAAAACAGGAGTGACCAAAATACAGTGTGTGGATTAGATCCAACCTGCAGAGCTGGCCCGAGGGACTTCCCACAGGTCTGGAAATTTGGTAGCTTGATGAGCAATGACAGCATTTATTGCTATAGCTGCAGCAAGTAATGCTGCCACAATGACCACGTCCAGATCTGCAGGGTGTGCACCTGCAGTGGCACAAATAGTAGCGGCACAAATTTGTTGTGGGACACTGATTCCTACTTTGGGCAAAATGCCTTTGCGTAACTTCTCCTGGTTCCTGGCATACTGAGGCACAAATGGAGGAGTGGAGATGGTTGGCACCCAGAGCATCTCCCAGGAGGACCAAGCCTTCATTTGTTCGGGTGCGTACTATTCTGGTGTGTGTTCCATAGCTTCTTTTTTCCAGGATTATTTTTTTTTGCTACTGGAAAATCCTGATAGCAAATTTTTCTCTCATGCTGAAAATTTGCAGCATGGGGCACATTTTAATTTTCCACGCTTTCAGTTCGTGGTGCCTCAAACTGCATGTGCCTGCATGTGGGGATGCAGCCCATTTGTCCTACCAGCATTTGTGCTGTCAAAATTTTGGAGTCCCTGGAGAGTCTCTGAAGGCTAGATCTGAAGCACAGAGCCTTGGCATTTGGCCTCCAGGGTTACTCACTGGGCTGGAAATTTGGTGGCTTCAGGAACCATAGCAATTAATGCTGACTCTGACTACTTCCAGCCCCATGAGCCAGATGCAGCTCCATGCTCCAGATTCTGCCTACACTCCTGATCGGATCCATGGATTGGCCCTGTACCTCTCACCTGGCCTTCAGGGCTACATGAGCTGGTTACCACTGGTTTAGAATTACTCAAAAAGATGCTAGAAGAGTTTTGTGAAATTATGTTAATTATAAACAGACTAGAAAAATTAATATATATTTCTTCAAAATGTAAAGTGAAAACTTTTCTTCAATATTCTTAATCAAAGCACAAGCCAAGCAAAATTTCTTTTTTTTTTTTTTACAACAGGCTTCCCTTTTCACTCTATTAATAGACAAGAGTCATTGGCTGCTAACTGCAAGTAGCTCACATTTTTATATTAATATAATGGTAAAATATTATATTAGTGCATTTGCTGTAAGAGTATCAGCAGAAATCTTTAATTAATAACAACATTCATTCATACCTGGTGGGAACCTGAATTTAGATTACACAAAAATCAGCCATTAAATTGAAATAGTGAGCTTATTAAGGAACAAAGCTTTATTTCTGTTGCCTGAATATACTGATGTTCATACTTAAAGAGAGTTCCTAAACATAGTAAATATAAAAAGCAATCTCTGCATGGTTGTTACTTTCAAGTATCTTTACATCTTTTACTTGATATATTTCATTAGCTGTTGTGTTCTCCTCAACAGTATAGTTAGGCGATCTAAGTTGATTGCTGGGGTACATGAACCCATAAGTGGGAGGTTTCAACTAAACTAAAGAGAAGGGGACTATTTTCTTGAACAAGATAATAAAATATTTAGCAGTGTTGTTAACATGTGTGAAAGCAATAGTTGGTAAATTTTGCCAGGCACAGCATATATACACACAAAAAAGTACACAGCCAACAGTATGACCGCAGGAAAGAAACCAGCAATCTGGATTCTGCCTCCTAAAAAATAAACAAGCAAAAAAGCATAGAGGTCTCCCATGACTTAAATACTGAAGGGTATAACAAGGCATACTCAAAATGGCTAAGCAGATATATTTATTTATATTCCAGTGTGCCCACATATACGTATTGCGTGCATGCAGGGGACACATGCATGTGCTATTAATTTGAAGTAGGCTTACTGTGTAGTAAAAATATTGTACAGTAAGCCTACCAGAGAGCACATCAACATGTGCTCCCTCTAGGGAACAGATTGGTTCCCAACCTGCTCTGCCTTCCTGTATCAACCAGAAGTAGCTCTAGGCTCATCCTGGGTGCTATCCTGGGAGTTGGCAAGGAGCACTGGGCAAGTCCCCATGTGCATTGGGAGGTGTCCTGATGTAAACAGGGTGTGAGAGCTGCTGCTGCAGAGCTCTCCCACCTTGTGTACATGGGAACAAGCCCTGTAACCAGCAGGGCTTCCCCACACAGGAGTGTGGGGAAACTGTCCCAGTTTTGGGCAGGTCTGAGCCAGCTCTGGGCTGCACAGAGACTGCTCTGCACAGTTGGAGGATGGTGGGGACCTGTCCCTGTCTGGGGCTGGGTGTGACAGGGGACCATCCAATCATTGGCCCACCTGCTCATCAAGGCCCATCCCATCATTGGCCCGCCCACCTATCTAGGGTAGTCCACCCAACTGACTCACCTACCATGCCTCTGTTGGAATTAAATAGTTGTTTGTAGGTGGGAGGCTGCCCATTTATTGCTCTGATGCCAAGGGTATAATACATGACTTTGAACCAGCCCTACACCATGTCCCATGCCTTGCAGATGGCATCACATACTAGTGACATTCTCTTGGCCCCTTAGTGGGCCAAACTCAGTCCAGTGCTGAGCCTCTCTCATACTGCCCCTAGCAGGGCCACACCCACTCTGCCCCCTTTTTTGGGCCACAGTCACACTGCTCCTTGCTGGGCTTCAGTCACACTGCCCTACTCTGTATGGCACTTCAGGCTCCTTTGGCCCTACTCCATACAGCCCTTCAGGCTTCCTCTTTCTCACTTTTGGTCTTGGTCCCTCGCAGACCTTCAGGCCACCCAATTCAGGCCCTACTCTATGATAGGGAGTCAGGCCTCCTGACCCATACTCTGAATTGACTCTGGCCCCATGACCTCTCTGGCCTCAGGAAGTCCAAACTCAGCTGTCGCAGGGCACTATAGTGCCTGCTCCTTTGAGAGCATGAACTGCCTAGGAAGAGGGCCCTAGGAGCCAGGCAGAAACCCCACAGGTGTAGGTTACTATGGCAGTAGGCTAACAAGGGAATTAGCCTGCAACTGCACCTGATCACCTGACTGGAAGAAGGGAGGGCCCTGGACACACAAACCCCAGGGCTGAGACCAGCAGGGGTTAGTTCTCTGGTAGCAGCCAGGGGAAGAAGCCTTCAGAGGAGAATTGCCCAGAGACACTGTGGCCACCTGATATGCTGCCTATAGGACTAATGGGGCTCCAGGAGCTCACCAGGTATCCTGGGCTACAAGGCACTTAAGGCCTGGGGGTGAAGTTGACTCTTAAAGGGACAAGGTGCACCCTGAACTGGTTGCATTATGTTATAGCCCAGGGGCTTATATTTTGGTTGTTGTTTATAAACAGGTAGACTGGATCAAGGCTGTTGGGGAGGAGGAGGCCTCACTGGGACCACACTACAGTGTGGAAACCCCAGTGCCAGTGGGCATACCATTAGTGTGGGTGCAGAGACAGTCCTGTGGAAAGCCCAGTGACAAAGGAGAGGCTTAGCTATATTAAGGCCTCCGAGGAACAAAATCTACATACCATCTAAGAGGCTTGGGGTGTGGTAAAGGGGCAGTTTTGGAGCCACACATCTAGCCCATAAGGCTCAGGGTACCCCATGAGGCATCCATTTTGAGTGGGACCTAAAAAAGGGTCCAAGAACCCACAGGGTTCAGTGGGGTCCATCAGGATCATGCCCCAAAAATAAACATAAGGGCAGTTCCCTATTTAGTATAATTACAAACAAGACATGGCAGGGGAGGAAAAGTGTGGCCATTGGGCAAGACTGGCATGGTCAGGAAGCCCTAGGGGCACCATGGCCATCCCTGGGGACCCCACACTGTGACATCAGCCTACAGCACACACAGGCCTCAAGTGTCTCTCAACATGCCTGGACCCAAAACCTGTCTCCTTTACAGGGGGCTGAGGCTGTACAGTGCCCCTTTCTCACCTTTGATTGGGGAGGCATGGGTGTGGCATTTCCTGGAGACTGCCCCATCACAGGCAGCCCCACCACATCATCCAACCCCAGCAGGGTATAGTTTCAGGTCATGCCCCAGGACCAGGAACCTTTTCTATCCCTGTACTTTCGACCCTGACCTCCAGATGTTCTGGGAGCTGCAGACTGCAGGCTGAGAGATGTTGCTCTTCCGGCTCCCTAGGTGTAACTGCCAGCTCAGCTCCTAGGGCACGGGCTTATGCTGAGGCTGCCCAGGCCTCCTCCAAACCTGGGGCCCTCTTGTGGTCATATGACTCCTAAGTGGGCCTAACTGCACCTGCCAGCTGCTCCACAGCCTGCTCAAGCCCCTTAAAGTGGCAGGCACCAAAGGTGCTCTGCCACACTGGGAAACATCTGTGGGGGAGGGGCAGGTCAGGGCAGCTAGCAGTGAGTCCTTTGTTGGCTGGGGATTCCCTGCTCATCCAGGGGTAACCAGAAACTTTCCTGCTGATGGGGCAGGTAGCAGGAAGTCCCCAGCTGGGTGAGGATTGTCACAGGTGGGACAGCTCCAATGAGACAGCTCCTGGCCACCCCCAGCTGAGCAGGGATTCCTTGCCCAGCTGGGAGCTTGCTGCTACCTGCCCCACTGATAGCTTCCCATTCTTGTGGGAAGCCAGGAGCCTCACAGTGCTGGGACCAGGAGTGTGGGGGAAGGGTGGAGGCAGAGAGGGACAAAAGACCAGCGATAACCACAGCAGGATGCAGGGCCTGGGGCAAATCAGCCTGTGAGGGGCTCAGACATGGCGGCGGTAGTGGGGGGTGGAGTGGCCAGCAGCCTGACAAAAAGCTGGCCCAGCTCCACAGGCTCCCCCAAAGAGCAGGGCTCGGGGCAGTTGCCCTGATTTGCCCCTGCCAGGGACAGTCCTACAGGGGACCCTTGCCCCATGCTGACTGGCTCCTAGGGGAGCTAGGAGCTGAGCAGCATGAGGACTGGGCTCCCTGCTGGGTTCCCTGCAAATTTGCTCCCAGTCAGCATCTATATGAGTCCTACTGTGCAATATCTACTTTGCAGTTAGCTTAGTACCTGTATTTACAGGTACTAAGCTAACTGCATAGTAAACTAATCTACTGCACAGTAGTTTAATAGCATGGTTATTTAATGTTAATGATGCTTTATTGTGCAGCAGGTTAGTCTACTGCACAGTAAATTGTCTCATGTAGAGACACCTGCATATATGTATTTATCTCTATGTAAATATGGATCATTCAGAGTCACCCACACATATGTATTTATACCTACACAGACACCCACACATATGTATTTATATTCATACCTGTATCTATATTAACATTCATGTGAAGTATGAGCAAACAGTGAACCCCTTGACAATGACTTGTGCAAATTATTTCTGCTTTTAGCAGAAATAGGAGGGGCAAAGAAGAAGTGGGGAGCTCTACACAGAGCTTTTCTGACAGCTCTTTGAGGGCATGCTAACATTGTTTCTGTTTAAGGGTAGAAGGTGTTATTCTCAGGTCAGACAGAATTTGGTATAAAAATAATTAAGTATCAATGACTGCTACTTGTCAAGAAATAGTCCAGATGTCCAACAAATCTTAGCATGTAGCATAACAGTAGCCCTTTTTCTAACTGGACTTCAATCAGTATCAGTAAGTTTAGTGTATATTTGAATTATACTATGTGAACACAGATTTTCTATAAAAACTTAAAATCTCTCTGAATTCTAAAAGTTTGTATCAAATTATGTGACACTACAAAACACACTAATGATCCAGTCTTAAGTCCCATTTTTGCCAACTTGATACTACAGAAGATGAAGAACCTTATCATTTGCCTAGCAAATTGGCTAATAAACATATATGGCCCCAAGTTTTCCTCTCTAAATCCATCTGTGGATCAGAACATTTCATGAAACCTGAAAATTTATAGTTCTTGAAATATTTATATGAATTTAACATCAAATTCTACCTTTATTAAAAAATGCCTGAATGGCTTGAATATTACTAAGTTATTTGCCTCAATAGTATTCTGCATCTGAGAGTTCCACAGATTACTTGTATAAACAAAGGAAGAGTGAACATATTATACAATTGCCAAAAATTACAGAGATGACTGTAGCTGATTCAGCCAAATCATTTTTGACAGCATACAGATGGCAGAATATTCAATTTACCCATGCTGGTGCACTGAAGAATACTCCTATCTGCCTGCTTCAGTAAGTGGTAGCTCTGCTACCTGCAGAGAAAACCATCTCTCCTGAATGTTGGAGAGGTAGAACAGAACAAATTATTCTATCAGTTCACTTTCTTGTCTTACAGGAAGAAAAAAAAGAAACTTCATGGCTGAAATGCTTTCAAGTTTTAAGGGGAACATTCTACCAGTAACAAGGCAATATAAACTGTGACAGTCCAGCAATATTCTGTGATAACCTAAATTAAGCTCATGACCTCAAATGGAATAAATGACCAATTGTTACGTAAGTCATATGACTGCTTTACTGCTGAAAAAAGGCAAACATTGCTTAAGGAAATATTTTGAATTCCAAATGCAGTAAGGATGCTGTTAAATGATATTTAGTTCTTCTGCACAGATTACTGTCCATAAACAGTGCCAAAGACCATATCTACAGGTATCTGCAGCCATGTTGGACACTTGCCAGACACAGCTCCGATCTCCCAACTGACTTCTCAGAATCTTGCATAAGTTGACTATGAATGAATGGACAGTTTTTTAATCTCTAACTCACCACTTCTCTTCCATGATTCGGTGTCTCTTTGCTACTTCTTCTGTCCCTTGCCCCATACTGGACAAAATCCCCAGTGTGAAAAGCCTGAGCTGACAAATACAAGCAACAAGTGTAAGAAATTGCAAGTAGGACGTCTAAGTTCCTTGACTTTTCTTCATATTTATAATTCATTTACTGATTAAAAATTTAAGTTGAAAATTAGAACTGGTGAGGGAAAAACATTCCAATAAAGAAACAACATCTGTGATATCAAGGAGCCTTTTTTGCCAAGTACCAAGTTCAAGGGCTCTGCTAAGCCACCTGGATATATCCAGGCCGTTGCATAACCCCCAGCTAGTATAACATTGTTTCGGGAAAGGGAGTTGTTGTCAAAAACTGCACTTATGGGTTAGGCTTCTCTCTGTTACAGCCCACAAGAAAATCATTTGTTTGATCCTCATTTAAACAAATACAGAATATGAGGCCTTGTTAGAAAGGGCTGGTTGCAATTAGTCATTTTACAAGTTACATATTGAAATCTGTGTTTACTTCTTTAGCTTTTCCTCCCTTTTCTTGCTGGTGGAAAAAAGTTATTGTCACAAAAAGTCCAAGTGTCTGCCTTTACAGAAAATGATTGTTTCCTATATTAGTGATGTCAGCTCTTTATTCTTCCCACAGGCCTTCTCCTGTTCTTATGTATTTGCTTATCATCTCTCGTACATCTGTTGAAACATGTCTAAATTTGTTTCTCATAACACCATCTTGCTTGTGAGCCTTCCTGCTTAGAAACATTGTTTTGTTTTCCTAAAGTGTAACAATAAATTATTACAGGGCATGCATAAACTGGAGGTGGTATGGATAGCTGTCTTTCATATTTAATATGGAGGAAAGCAGCACAGGGTGGCACCTTGGAGATTAACTCTTTCAGAAATGCATATAATTGCATAGGCAGCAGCTTACTTCATTAAATGCTATGAATGGGCTTGAAGAGAGATGTGTTACATAGAAAAGAAAGTAATTTAAATTAAAAAGATAGGGAAAGAGGGAGGAAAGAATAGAGGGATGGGGCACTGCTGAGAGAAGGGAAAGAAAGTATCAAAGAAAATAAGCATAGCACTTAATACAGTGAGGGACCTAAGGTTATAGAAACTAGTCCAAATAAGAGGATAAGAATCCATGGTCTCAGTGTAGATCATACCTAACACAGTCTAGTCTGTGGATGATTTCTTGTTGAATTTCCCATTCAAGTTGGTTTTTTAAGTTTTGCCGTTTAAGGACAGCTACTCTGAAGTCAGTGATGGGAGGTTCAAGTGTTCTGCCACAGGTTAGCGTATATTTCTGGACCTGATGTCAAATCAGTGCAGTGTCCATTCATTCTTTCAAATAGGGATCACCCCAACAGGCCAATGTGGACAGCAGAGGGCCATGGTGAACAGAAAATAGTATAGATCATGGGTGGGCAAAATGGTGGATTTGGCCAGCAGCCAGATTCCATTTTCCAGCAGTCCCTGCCCACATTGTTGCAGCTGGTTTCCACGGAGAGCCCAGTAGTGGTGGTTTCCAATACAATGTGGTGTTGATGTACCCATTGAAAACCCTCACTGTGGTGTTTAGGAAATGAATTTGGTGGGTGGAATATTCCAGAGTTGGTTTGATGGAGTGGTGGAAGTTGTTAAAGTTCTGGTGAACTTTCTCTGGAGATTCCTTCCAATATGATAAAGATGCCATCAATGCACAGAAAGATGTGCCCTTTGAATATAAAAGTAAGTTGACAGCATAACAGGTATCGACTGTCTGTTTTCTGTGTTCAGTTAAATTATTGGAGGTTTTTATTTCCTAACTGCAAACAAGAGAGAGACTTTTTCCAGAGTAGAAAGATTGGTATGAAGAGAAGAGGAAACTATTAATCTGAGACAAAATATAATACTTGGAAAACTTCTAATAAGTTAGAGACTGTGGCAGAATACCATCTGTGTCTCCCCCCAAAATCTATATAACAATTTGGTTATCACAGTCACTGCAGAGGACAGACTCCTCTGCCTCATCTCTTTAAGTGACCCTGAATTGTAACCTGAGTTGGATACATTCCTGAGCGAGGGGGGGAACCTGCTCCCTCTGCCTTTGTGACTGGCATCACATACCAGGGTGGGAAGCTTAAGCTCCCTATTGTTCTAAGCAATGCCAATCTGACTGGGAGGGGGCAAGAGCCCCTGCCAGTCTACCCAGAAACCAGTGATGCATTGCAAATTGGTTGGCTGGCAGCCAACAGTTGCTGGCCTTCATTGGATCAGGTAAATGAGGCCATAAAGGCTATATAAGTTAAGGACTGCCCAGGAGGAGGGGTCAGCAGCCATGAGGAAGGCTCAGAGAGAGAAGCTAGGCCATCTGAAACTTGCTCTCTTTCTCAAAACTCATGATCAATGAACTGCCTGCCTCCAGAGGGAATCTCCACCTGCCTCTGGGTGATACTCATGAGTAAGCTACCTGAGATCTAACTAGATATACAGTTTGCAATGACATAGAGAAATAATCAAGGGCTACCATGCTACTTTGCTCTAAGGGATTTCTCTGATATTGCTCTACTCTGTACCCTATTCCAAACCTACTCCTTGTAACCAATAAAGTTCTCCTTTGTACCTAGCACGGGAGACTTATTGGGAGAGGGTCTAGACTATGCCTTGGGGTCCTCTTGGTTTGGCTGACTAAGGGATACCACTATTTGTGCTTCAGACTGAGGGAAGCACCCCAAGTTCTTGTAGTGGGTCAAGTACCCTGAAAGGCTAATAGGCCTGTGTTTCCCAGAGGGCACAGGTCCAGGATCAGTTCAGACTCTGGATGGTGGCAACATTACCCCCAGGCTAGTGGGAATGCTCCAGGAAGGGGGTTAGCCAGATATGAGGCACCCCCAAGGAGGCACTCAGAGCCTGGAAGGTGGTTGGGTGCAGTGAGGTGGATGGCTCAGCTCAGGAGCACCCCCTACAGGCCCACTACAGAGACACTTAACATGGATTTGCATAAGTAAGGCCATGTTGAATTCCACCAATATTTAACAACTTCCATCTTGCCATCAAAATGACTCTTGAATATGTCACCCAGCAAACTGATTCCTTGGCCACTACCAGTAAACTTTGTAATAACTATATCACCACCACATTCTACTAGAAACCATGTGACTGCTAGAGTTACCACCATGCCATCAGCTTTCATCCTACGCACACTAACTACTAGATCCATCACCCACAGGCAATCTCTACATTACACCCAAATCTGCTCTGATCCCACTGACTCAGATGCATACCTTAGGGATCTGGCGCACAGATTCCTATACATACAAGGTAATCTGAAAACTATAAGCAGTCAAATCAACAGAACCAGACAAGGTACCACTCCCACCTGCTATGATATCAACCATGTGTCAAACAAGACTACCTAACTTGTATTCTTGTTGACATACCAACCCTTGCAGCAGACCCAGATGCCAGCTATGCCCCTTCATCAATAAAGACCACACATCACTGAACCAGATTATGTGGATTATAACATACAACAAGGGGTACAACAAGGGGGATAAAAGGAAAAATCTTTTTCAAGCAGTGTGAAGAAAATAATGGAAAGAGAGCACTATTTGCAGATTGCTATGTTTTCCTGCTGGGAGATAAAAAGCACTTTGAGCTTAAATGCCTTCCAATATAAATTTAAAGAAAACAAAAAGGACAACATAAATTTTCTATATAAGATGATAGCTGCATCAGCTCTCTTTCCCCAACAGGTATGCAAAATCCTAGAAAATGAAAAGGAAGAAATAAAAACCAAGAAATAAATCTATTAGTTGTTACAAATACACAACTCTACACTGTGTAGATTTTTCCAGGAGAGTTCCTAAAAATAAGAAAATGCTGCCCTATTATCTTCATCTTTACAATATTTGATCATTATTTTACCATGAGGTTGTAAGTTGATTTGATGAGAAATTGGGACTAGAAAAGCTTGTACAAGGAAACATAACCCCAGTCATCTCTGAGGGCAAGTATTAACTCATTATAATGGAATTCCTTTAAAAACCTAATGCTACAGCTTATTCTAGCTCAAAAACAACTTCCAAACCAAACACAGTTGCCTATGAAATCTGGCATAGAGCCACATGCCACCTTTGGGAAAAATATTTTTCACAGTTCTGTTTCTTTGTAACCTTATTGCCATTGACAGAAAGTGATGAGTGCTTTGAGATGGCCAGTATAAATAGCAACCTCTTATCAGACTGCCCTAGGCACTTAGGACATTTATACACATGCTCTGGGAGTGGGAGGCGGGGGGGGGGGCCTTTAGTTAGAGCAGCTCTTCTGCTCTAATTAAAGCGCCTGGAGCAACATATGTATCAGCATCCCTGCGCTGAAAAATGGTGGTGGGGGCGGTTTAACTAAAGCTCATTAAACAAGCTTTAGTTAAAGTGCCCCCACCACCATTTTCAGCATGGGAATGCTGATACACTTGATGCTGGAGTCTGCTGGAGCACAATAATCACCATGTTCCAGCAGACTCAGTTCATTGAGTTTGCTCCGATGTGCTGTAATTACAGTGCATTGGAGCAGCCTCACTGCATGTGTATAGGCACCCTTATTTTTTAGAGGAATCCCCATTGATTTTAGCGAGGAGTTTTCCTTAAAGAAATTTTTAATTACTACATGACTCCTTGGCCACAGCTACACAAGAGAGAGCCTATGCAGTCAGTACTGCAGTCATTTAGTACTTGTATAAACAAATACTAAATGACTACACAGTAACCGGAGTTATTGTGCAGTCATGCCTATGAATGGCTGTTCTGTGACACTGACTGCGCAATAGGTAGTCACAGGCTACTGCACAGTCAGCATCTCATGTAGATGTGGCCCTCGTAAGTAGTGTGTATCTTTTTCTAAAGTAACATAAAGCAAAACAGATTACAGTAATTCATCAAGAAAAGAAAGTTAATAATGGGGCTTACATGTTTTACCGTATTTCTTAACAGTCTTAACAACTTCCTTCTTGTCCTCTGGTTACTTATTACCAAGACATTGTTCAAGTAGTTCCAGACTCTGGAAAAGCCATCATACACAGTATATATTCTGTTCTGCTAGGGTTAAATTTATTGTGAACAGCAGGTGCCTACTGAATCTGTAAAAATCCTTGATTGATTTTCATACAAAATTTCCATAGAGAATAAAGGTTATCTAAGATGCATTTGGACTACTTTTGCAGAATTTCTCATTTATGGTCTGCATACTACTGAGGCAGTTGGGGAACACAGTCACACTGTTTAGAATATACTTAAGGAATCTTAGATTGACCTTGAATCCTATTTTGGATAAATGTCTCTATTTTGGGGTATTTAAAGGTGCAGTGGCATTTTAGGAGCAGGGCATGCAGCATATCTAAGTATTTCTAATTCATCTATTTTCAGATTTTCATTTGCTTTGGTGATGGAGGTAGTTGCTAGACATAATGTATTTATTAAACTTTGCAAGCACACCTTTTATAAAACTGGTATATTAACATACTACTATTAGTGTGATTTTTTTCATTCTAATTAGTAGATATAGAAAGACAACAATATAGGATAATTGTTCTAACAGCATTATATAACAGTATTTGGGTAAATGCTTTTCTGTGAAATCCTTTTAGTGAGTTATTGATGACTATATATATATATTGGATAAGTCAAATTAGTATATATATTACTGAAGCAATAATTTCCTTCAACCTTTGCTATTGCAATACTATAAGAACCACCTAAGACTATTAAAAGGCTGCCACAGATAAAGCAACAAAGCCATAAGTCATCCAGGTGTTAACCATATTAAATATCTTCTCTAGCTCTGGGACTTACTGTTTACTTAATAACACACAAACTAGATCCAGAGTGAGAGGGTTATCAGGAGAATGTAAATTAAATCTATAGAGAGTCTAAGGGATAAGCATATTCAACAGTAAAAAACACTACCTTGTGGACTGTGAATTTTTATTTTTTTTTATTATAGGAAACTTCACTCACCATATTTGTCTTTTGCAAAAGATTATGAATTAAGGACTACAACTCCATTACTTTTTTTTGTCATATGGTTTGATCAGTGAAATTGTGTTATTGAGAAGGATTCTGAGATCACATTAGCCAGAAAAAGAGTAATGCACTACACCCACTGGAAGAACAATACATGTTCTTATCTACACAGGCAGGCAATCAATTTTCAAGTGAATTTATCAATACCGACTAGAAGTTCACTATTGGCAAATTATGTGGATGAGGTCTTGATACTGGCTTTACCAGCAATTATTACTGTAGCAAAATTCATGGTAAGCTAAACAAAATTTTAAAAAAACAAACCCACAAGCCAGTAGTTCACAGCATAGAACTGTAAATTAATTTCTACAATAAGATAATGGAAGATTTTGCTCAAATACGTGCACTCTATGAAGTCTAATTTTATATTAAAATCTGATGAAATACATTAAAATATTGACCACAGTGAGTCCTGTGTTCTGATGAAGGCAAGGTGAACTCAAACTTCACAAGCTACAAAAACATTTACATAAATTTTCCTTCCAATTTTGCTTAGCATTTTCATGAATTTCTACATTCGGGATGAAAGGATCAAGAGGTCCTGAAAGTATTTCCAGCCTGACTGGAAACAGATAGCCTGTGACATTTATACAGGGAAGACAATTACATTTACACCAGTTATGGAACTAATGCAATAAGCTAGCATGGGGCTGTCGAAATTCGTGACAGCCAGGGGCCATATACAACATCAGCATGTGGCCTTAGCTGTGCACTAAACAAGCTGTGCACTGCATGAGTGGCCCCCTCAGGATTCTGCCATACCATGTGCACTGTGCCAGCGGCATGTGGCCTCCTGACACCTGCTGCTCACCCATGGCATATGAAGCCCCACGTCTAGCCATGTGGGCCCTGCAGGCAGCACATGGACCTCTGGACCCACATCATGCTGCACAGCGGCAGGAAAAGTGGCTGCCAGGGCTTGTAGGCCACATCTTAACCACTTGTGGGTTGCAGGCCACCAGCCAGATAGCCTCAAGCTACAGAGATGATTGATGCTAATTTTCCAGGCCACTTTTGCAAACATCACCTAAATCTTAGAATACTGCAGTGAGGATTCTGAATAAAATGTGATTTGTCCTAATCTTTAATCCTCTGTGTGCTCAATTTATGGGGTAAAACTAATCCACGTATATCAGTCCTAAGTCTCACTGGACCCCAGGGTGAAATTCTGGCCCCACTAAAGCCAAAGGCAAAACTCCTGTTGACGCTCTGTCTTTGCAGCCCAGCCTCAGCTGTTCGTACCCAGTTAACATTGCAACTTTGAGCCAAGTATTTGACTAAGGGAAAAAAGTTATATTCACTATATGTATTGACATGAAAGCATGCTGCCCCTTTGATGGGGTTGCACCTTTATTTCAGGAAATAAGGAAATCAAAATATGCATATAATAAAGTTATTAATAATCACCTTCATAATCACGATTACTACCACAAAATTGTAGGTATGCATGGCAAAAACCTATTATTTTCTCATCTTAATGTTCTGCTCTGTCAGATAGTGGTATAAGTCCACTGTTGTCATAAAATAGGTGTAACAACATGGAAAATTGGGACCCAGTTTCCACCCTTCCAGGAGAATATCTCCACTGAGCTACATGCTCCCTTTTATTGGGACCACTTTCATGTTCTCCATAAATCCTGCATTCTTAGCTGCCCAATGTCTCTACTTCAGCAGAAGGTGTACGGGAGGTGACTACACCTAAACTCTGCTATAGCTGGATAGTTAGGTCTCTTTCCTGACCAGTGGGACATGTAGGTTTGGGCCCCTCAGGTTATGGAGGCCCTAGAGCCCAGATCTTCTACTTCCTGAAAAAATAAGTGTTCTAACCATTACACTGTAATGTAGAAAGTGAAGGTAGTGGCACCATCACCAATTCAAAAGAAAGTAGTAGTTATCAATGCATTTCCTGCTGGATCGTGCCTCTGAGGGGGAAGAGATGAAAGAACTTGTTTTTAGGTCTCACAGAGCTACTTGACTCTTATCAAGACTGATGAGGTACTTGTGTTCACTTCTGTGCAGAGCTTTTGATGCCTAAAGAAGTTCATATTTGAAAACATAGGTGTCAGTAGAGTTAGGGCTTTTGAGAATGCAGTTTTGGACTTAGTTGCCTAAGTTGTGTCTAAGTCCCTTAATGGATCTATCCCAAGGTGCAAAGCAATGAATAACTAGGCTTTTGGCAAGTCTCCAGTCTCCATGTTCTGCTTATTTTATCTCAGTTGATCAAAAAAGCAGCCAGGGTTACCAACAGCCATTTACACCAGCACACTTAGGTCTCACCTACAAATGAAAGTTATAAAACTAATTTAAAGTAGATGGAATAGCTGTCCATGTGTTACTTCAGTGTATGACGGTAGTTTATTTTGACTTAGATTGTTCTGATTTCTTATTTATTTAAACCCAAACAAGAGTGTCCATTTAGCCCTGTATACCTCTTTAACCATGCTTGTTTAAAGCCATATTTTAAAAAGTTAAGGCAGCATACCTTCCTTGTGTAGACAGAACCTTACCTTAGGGCTTTATCCAAGTGAAATAAAATGAAAGAAGATATATTTCTAGTCACTGCGTATCTGACTACACTAAATATTGAACTGCATATTTAATGGTTTCTGTAGTACCTTTGGCTGCAGCTATTCTATAATTCTCCCAATCTAAACAACCCTATTAATATCTGTGATTTTGACTGAGGTATAGTGTACTATACTTAAACAGATGCTTTCTGCATTTCTCTGTTTCTCTTTTTGTTATTCATAAAATAATGACTTATGAATACTGCTGTTCGTAAAACAACAATTGGGTGGCTATGATTCTATTTTTCCTTTTAGCTTCCTTTACTTCCTATTTTGAAGCCTGACAGCTTGCTGTGGAGAAAACTGCCTTATATGATCCTGCCTACTATTTTATAAAACTTTGATTGGGCCCTTCATCTTTAGCTTTTTAACTATTTGTGAGCAATTCAATGATTAAATTGATTAACATCTTGGCTACAAGTTAACTACAGGGGAACTCAAAGAACTGACAGGCTAAGAGCCCAGGTACATGTACACATGACACTTTTGCATTCATATGAAAACAGACCTAGAATTTGCATTTGCACAAATGAATATACATAGTGCAACGCTGAACGAAGCAGGGAGCAGGAAGGGAGGGATATAAACAGCACTAGTGAAGAGTTAACACAAGAGATTGGCATTAAAATGAGGCTATAAGAGCAGTGTGTGTTTTATTTCTCTCTCATGGGAGATCACTTAAGGATCAATTGAAATTGACATACGTACTTTAAGGCAAATTGTGTCTTAATATGTACTACCAATCCACACATTCTTGTCAGGAGAAAAATAAAAAAATGCCATTCAATAATCAATTGGGAAAAAATGATATCAAGTTATAAAATATGGAATTAGGGCACAGTATTAGCCTGAGGATATATTTTGTAGTAAAGGTTATTTTTCATGATTTATAAGGGTTTTAAAAGAAGCTTGCAGAATGCCATGGGAGAAATGAAGTCCTCTTAAAGCTTTACATTGTTTTGCCAGTGCTTTCATAATACTTGTTTATGTTTTAAGGAGGGGAAAAAATGTACAGTGAGGTGGAACGGTTATTGACCAGATTGATCATGGGAACAAATCTGCCGGTGGTAACCTTGTTTAATGATATGTTGCTGGGCTCAGCACCTTGCTGAGGCTGTGATTCTTCACCGGCTGGGCCCGCATGATGGATCACGGTAGGAGGCTGATGGTGCAATCACTCACTGGCAGCCACTGACACCTGCACCAGCCTGACACCCGTCCCCTCTGGATGTATCAGCCAGCCTGCTCAGCCTATTGGGAGACACAACTATTCCACCAAATAGCAAACAAAAGTTCTTTATCTACCTTGCAACTCCTTTTGTAGGACATTTCCTTCTTCCCTTTATTCCAGTTCACTTTGCAATTCAGTGTTTTCCTTACATCCCACCATTCACATCCCCAGCAAACTTTACAATGAAAAGAAAAGAAAAGAAAAGAAGTGTCCACCAAACCTCTCCCTTATAGCAAAAAAAAAAAAAAAGGTCATGGATAATAGCTAAGATGTTCCACTGATGATTTTGTAATAGAGGTGGATATTCCATTAGACATAAAATTGGTGTTATAATGTGAAGGAACTTAAAACATGTGTGCACCATTATTTTAAGAAAACTACTTTTCACTCATCTGCATTCCATACATCACTTTATTGTATTCCAATTAAAAACTGAAAATAAAATACAGCATAACTTCTATACTATAGCTGATTCATACTGTTTTACATTTTCAAGAAGAATATGAAAATTGATCTAGCTCAAATTATTTGGGTTTCCATGATATAATACAGTGGTCAGAGATAAAAAGTCTAATTGAAATAACATCATTTATACATGTGTACACATATATGCTTATGTGTACACTAATCCCTGACAAGATCTATACTAACTTTAATGAATATGAGATTTGAAAAAATGGTCTCCTCTCTTTTAAAAGATAAATAACATTACATGATACAAGACCACTTAAAATGTAATGATTTAAAAACATTGGGTTTGTGAAAGAATGTTTTTAATGGATTTTCTTCTAAAAACATAAGAATACGATGTACCCTTTTGGAAAACCAAGTTATTACTAGAATAGACCATCATAATGATAAAAATAAAGCAAGTCTCCATCCAAGTAGATTTTACTGTGCACTTTCAAATTCTCTTGTTTTGTATAAAGGTTTCTTCATTAACTCACATCACAAATCTGAGACAATCATCAGTTCAGAATGGGGAGGCCAATTCAGGTGGAACATGTTTTCTAAGCATGTTCTGAGCAGCTTCACAAAACTATAAATTGTACATATTTATCTGCAGCTCACAATAAATTACAAATTATAATGTACAAACTGGAAGTACCACCAATACCATTGAGTTCGACTGTATTCTGATGCAATGGAAACCATAAGGATATGAACCAAGGATAGCAGGGAGGGTTTAACACTGACTCATTTTTTCTCAGTAACGAGACAATACTCCTGAGAAAAATATTCTTAGCTCTCTACCTTGAACATCTTTGGGCCAGACACCTTTACTGATGGAGCTGGTCCAAGTTCTCCTGCAACATCTACTCTCATTAGCTGTCCAGTGTGAGTAAAGGGACAAGGCTTAGCTTAAGAGTTTGTGGTAAGCTGAACACTATAAGGTCCCCTGTAACAGAAGTTGTCATAATTCCCCGATTTAAAAACACTTGATCGAATTTTGATTTTTGGTGATGATGACTCAGGACAGTTTATGTATGCATCTTTATCTTAGGAAGTTTTGAAGTAAGCAGTAATACACCATTAAAAGTATTAGTAGCCATGAGTATTTTATTAGCTTATTACATATTAAAGGTTAAATATACAAAATGGAAACTGATATTCCTAAACACTTTGAACAGTTTCCCTAATCTTTTTTATACCTATTATAAAGATTTATTGGTAATAAAAATAAAAAAATATGAGTAGTCAATTAAAAGAATTACACTCAGATAGACATATATGTGTGCATATATACACATACTCCCACTGACAAAAAACTGTGATTGGGTATCTTGATAACCAAACCCCCACTTCTTCCATCTCCTTTTGGGATGGCAGTCACAGTATGCAGCTAAGACAATGAAAATGCTTTTCCAGCTGCAGCATCTGGCTATTTGGCAGACTTGTTTAGTACTTGCATTGGCAGCTTTGGGTTTGCCTCTGGGTCTATCATATGTTTATAAAGGCAATGGACTGTCAACCTACACTCATTGTGCATGCACATGCACGCACACGCGCGCGCGCGTGTGTGTGTATGTGTGTGTTAGAGAGAGAAAGAGGGAAAGATAGCTCTTTTAATGGGAACTTTTGTTTGCATTTGTTAAGGAAAATACGCATAAAACTGAGAGAGGTGAAACATCCATTAGTATACGTAATGAGGATCAATGAAGTTATCTGTTACTTGTATATATAACTCTGTGTTGTCTAAATTTAGTCATCTTATTCTTAATAAACATCCATTTATTTGTAACAAAGGTCATTCAGAAAACAAAAAAATCTCTGCTGAAGAAGAAAAGCTTGTGTGTATACAACTCATTTTTTAGTGAATAAGACCCTTAATGTAGTGATATCATAATAAATGGAAGGGGACATTTTTCATGTTGCAATAATAAATGAGGTGTTAAAGGAATATCTTGATACGTGAGCATTTTGTAACTACTGCTTGTTGCTTTGTGGCAACTGTAAAGCAGGGTGCACTGAATTAGCTATGATGCAGTACTGTAGATTGCTGTTAATTATGGTACGGTGGTAAGCATTTTTGAAGTAACTACTTCGTATTTTTATACATTTAAGTATACATACTAGCAAAGGCAGGGTTTAAAACGGCAGTTTAATACCTTATCTGGAATTAACTTTTAGCAGAAATATGTTTAAAAAATGCTGCAGATTTGTGGGGGAGGGAGCAGGGGGGAGAGAGAGACTGATTTTCTACATGATCTTGTCATGCTGATTTCATTTTTTAAAGATAACAGGAAGCATTGCTTTTAATATATATGTGTGAATGCACCTAGATAGATCTTAGCATATAGGTATATCATTTTCTACCTTTCTATACCACCTTTCTACACCATTTTATCTAAGATAAAAGCCTCATATAACATGTAAAAATATAGTACATTTTCCCCTAATGCTTCTCATGTGGAAAAAAAACTGTATAACTTCAAAATACATCTAAAATGCTTATTTCTGTGTGATTTTAGCAGTCTTACAAAATTATTTCAGATAATTTCAAGATTTGAAATATATGATGTAACCTTTAAAGTACAAACATTACATGCAATTAGCTGAAGAAATATCCAAATCAGATTTTTTTTTTCCAGTGAAACAGTTTGTGGTAGAAGTTGTAATTTTCATTAACTTTTTTTTCTATAATGGTAAGAAATAGAGTGAGCTCATAATTTATTCTTAAATTTGAGGGAGGAGTAAAATATGGTGGAAAAAAGATAAATAAGTGAAAATATATTGGTATCTAAGATTTGTCCCTTGCAGCAAAAAACAAAAAACCTTAACAATTCAGCGATAAACTCAAAACTGTATTTTTTATATGCCTTTCCATGTTTTTTCAACTTTTTTATTTAAGAGAAAAGAAAGTGCTAGTTTTTCCTGAAGTCCATGAAATAATATTTATATGTTCATTCTGGTTTGATTTTTAAACATCTGGATAATTCATTGAGGACCACCTAATAGTCCCAATGAAAGAAATTTTACATTTTAAAATAGGAGACCCCTTATGCAAATTATTTTGCCTTTGGCCATTTCAGAAAGAAATGAAGGAACTGGAGGATATTATAGTTTTACATAACACTGGTGAGATTGTTGTCATCTTTGATCTTACATCAATTAGTCAAGAACTTGAATGATCATAGGCAAAGAAACCTAAAATCTGCTCCCTAGCTGAACAAAAATGTGTCAAAGATTCTAACTGCATAAATTATTACATTATATCCTAGAGCAATAATATTTTCTTTAGGTAGGCTTTCTGGACATCTGTTAAATACTGGGAATAGAATCTCAACATATTTCTATCAGCTATTCAAGGATCTATGAACAGTTGTATTTTATTTTTTTCACAAGTGACAGTGATATCCAATTAATCTTAAATATACAAGTCTGTTCTGATGAATGGGGTTCCTTGCCCCTTTCTGTTTGTCTCCGAGAAGTCTATTTAATAAAGATGGTTACAAATCTAGTTAAATGTTTAAATAAATGCACAGCCTTCTGATAAACTTTTTCTCTAGTAAAACTTGATAATCTTTAAGCAGTTATATTCTTAAAGCAGAACACAATAAGCCCTCTATTTTTGTTTTTTTGTTTTTCCTTTTCCCAGTGCTTGGATTGTTACCATGTAGAGCTAGAAGCTATATTTAACTTTCAGGAAATATGACCTTTACATTATAGGTGAAGAACTAAAATTTCTAAACTGCATTGAACCACCAATCCCAAGCAAAGTTTTTCTTTTCCCTACAGGTAGTAAGAAATGGAGCCAGGATGACAGGGCCCCATCTGAGCCTTGCCTAGCTCCCCCAGTCTGCACAAACCCACTCTATCAATCATGGCAGGATAATGCATAGTGGCTGCACCTGTGACAGGAAATGATTGAGTGCTGAACACAGGGCCTGCTTCGCCTGTCGCTTTCTGCATTTGTATTTCTCTAGGGCCAGTTTGAGAATTTTCAGAACTTGGAAAAGAAATTCTCTTACCTTTTAGAAATATTTTAATTCATCTTGATTATTGAATGGTAACACAACGTGCAGCCCTGCCACTGAACTACAGGCTAATAAGATCCTAAATTCCATCAAGGCAACATAACTATACATGATGTAATTTTATTAAAGCACAAGCGATTTAATCTGGGTACAGTAAGTAGAGACTGCAAGTGGCTGCCATCCATTTGATTTCTCTCACACCAAAGTGTAAGTGACAAGATTTCACTTCATCATGATATAACAGGAAGATACAAAAAAGATAATACTGAATACATCAGAAATACTCTAAGACGTTGTGAATAATAGATTAGAAAACTAGTGAATGAACTTGATATAATTTACTTCAAAGGAATCCTCTTCCTTGAGAAAAAGACTTAATTTACTATAGTAATCTATTTTTGAAAGTCCTTAATTTAATAGGAAGCTACTGCCGCAAGTATCTGCAACTAAAAAGATTGTGTTAATTCTGCCCTTTTAAAATGCACATAACAGGGGGTATTGCAATATGCAAAGAAAAATATTTTGAATTAATCTGTTTTCCATATATTACTTTGTATTTTGTTTTGTATATTTTCTACATAGTCCAGTTAATAATACACACCAATTACATAAACTGAGTTCAAAAGTGCAATTGAACTGAATTCTGAATATTTGGTGTAGGTAAATCTGGGAAAGAGTAATTTGTTTATTTTAAAACAAAATCAGAACAGATCAGTGTAAATTTCAAATCTAAAACAATGTGTCTACTCCTAAAAAAGTAGGAACAATGTAATGTCTGAAGCAAACATAAGACAAAGAAAAAGACAATACTTGATTTCTACATGTGCAAGCTATTTTTCAAAATCTCACTACAAATATATATTTTAAAAGTCTCTAAAGAAAGGGGTATGAAGTTTTTGTGTTTTTCCCCCTAATATGTCTATGCTATGTCAGATAAAATAATTACTCATTTTTGGGGGGAAAAAATAGTACCAATACTTTTCAGGGCATTTGCTTTGAGAAGAAAAAGTGATTGCTTCTGTAGAGTTTTGAGAAGTGCAAAAACCAGTTGTTGTATTTATTTAAAAACATCAATATGCTTTTAATAGCTGGTTCTTTTCGTTGGTAATACATTGGTAATAAATATACCCCATAATTACCTCTACATGATTTTTTTCTTTTTTTCTTTAAAGTTCATTGAACAGATAAAGAAATGCATGCTTAGCTAATGATGACGGATTGGCCATTGTTTAAAGAAATTGATGGAAGATTGTTTCTAACATACATAGCTTCGGGAAAAAATAAAAACAAATAACAACTTGACAAGTGTATTGTGTCAAGCCTCTGTTCTTGAAAGAGTTTTGTTCTCTAACAATTCATCTCCAGTTACGCTTTTCTTTGCTGTGTGTTTCCAGATAGCCACCCCCACCAGCCCCTTCCAAAAAACCCCTGCAGATTGGCAAGTGGGGATTGGTATGAGCTTGCTGCTTCACAGTCACCCGTTTCTGCCCCCGCACCCATTCCTAAAGCTGCTTAAGCCCTCAGTCTGATGGCAGCTTCGAAAAGCAGCTGAAATGAAGCAGGACAAGCTTTGCTGCCTAGCGTGTGGCTCTCTGAGCAAGGAGCAATTTCTATATCCTGAGGAGAGCCAGTAAAAGGCTGGTGCCACTGCTCAGCCCGTTTGCTTCCAGGATTAAGCAAAGGGGGAGGAGAAGAGGGAGAGAGAAGGGGGGCTTGTCTTATGTTCTCTCCAGCAGCTGCGGAGCAATGGCTGCACTGAGGCTCGCAACCTGGGAACCCCCTGGCTGCTGCTATATCAGGGTATTAACCCTTCTGCCCACCTCGAGTGAGTGCATTTATTTGCAATTGGCTTCCACATAGCTTGAAGCACAAGAAGTGGACCCAGCAGATTTTGTCTTCTAGGTTCAGTAAATCTCTCTCATATTCACATCTCCCTCCCCTTCGTCTGCTTAGCAATTAGAGCAGTTTCCTAGTGGCCTTGGCTATTCCAGGTCTCATAGATGCTGCTGTCAATGGCAAGAGGGCATTCAGGAGACAATCCTCTTGCAAATTCACTCTCACATTCAATATCTCACTAGGAGACTAAGTTATCCCTCTGCCTCCTCATAGTGCCAGGTTTCACAGGCCTGAGACCTACCTCTAGCCATGCTGTAAAAGCCATCATTAAGTTCAGAGAAAGCACCACTGATTCTCCCCCCACCTTGCTCTCATGGGGAAGCTGTAAAGGGAAAAGCATCCCTTGTTGATAGTTACAGACCCCCAGCAGAACTTAAGGGCGAGCGGGGGAGGAGAGAAAGCAGTGCTTCCCAACCAGCCCTTCTTTGAAGGGAGGGAGGGGGAAGAATGAGCGAGAGAGAAAGACAAACATCTGGGGATTGGACCATATGCTAAAGCTTTGTCTTGTCCTTCAAAGTTAGGCTGCCCTTGAAGTGATTTGTCAGGCGGCCTAACTGTGACAGGGAGAATATGTGGCAGAAGAGGAGAGGGATGGGAGGGGGAGAGGGGCAGAGGCACAGACTAAGAAAAGAGATGGGGGGGAAGAGAAAAATTGGGGGGGCAGGTTAAAAAAAAGAGGGAAAGAAAAGGCAGAGGAAGGAATGTGGATGGCAAAGACACCAAAAAAGAAGGAAGAAAGAAATCTCACAGAGTAAAATGGGGGGAGGGGTGCAGAAAAGAGAAAACACACAGGAGAAAAAAACGAAAAAAAGAGAAAACAAAGGAGAAGGCATCAGGAGAAGGAGACAGAGCAATGAAGAAAGGGCAAAACAGAAAACGGGAGGAAAAAACAGGGAAGTGGAGCAGAGATGGGGAGGGAAAAACAGAGTTGGGCAAGAAGAACCAGGGAAGACAGATCAGAGAACCTGCTGCTACTGCCTCCTTTCTCCCTCTTCTCTCTTGCCCGCCAAGCGCTGAACTGATTAGAGTGTAATTAAGGCCATAAAACCCTCGGCTTATCCACCTGTTTATTCACTAAAGTCGCGGGCTCATCAGGCAAATTAGCTGCTTCCAGGCTGCACGTTGGGCCTAGAGCTGGCCTGATTAATGAAGTTTATTGGGAGCTGTTAAAAGCATTAACTGAAGGAAATCTCAGCAATTCGTCATATTTAAGGGATGGAAATTAAATCTCCCCATGCAAATGAGAGGAGACTCCAAAGCGGCTTCTTTTAGGCCGGAGGCTGGCTGAGCTCGGCTCTCAAAGCTGCTCTCTAGCCCCCTGCACAGACAGCCCAGAGAAACTGGGCTGCATTGGTTACAAGCGTGGATTCAGGTCTTCTAGTGCATGGCTGGCAAACAAGGGAAGAATGAGATTTGACAGAAAAGGAGCTCTCAACCTGCCAAGCCCGTATAGCAGACAGGCCCAAACTCAGGGACACATTAGTATAGCTATCATTCCCCTGACCTTGCATAAAGGAAGTTATTTTAAGTTTTTAAAACATTTTAGGACCGTTTAGCTAGCCAGTAGTTTTAAAAGTTATAACAACTCTTGATTCCATCTTTGTTAGCCAGCTAGTCATTCTGAAACTGATTTAGCCTGATATGGTTTCTGCTCTTCTTAGAACTGATTCAGTCTTTACTACAATTGCATAATAATAAAGAAATCTTAAACTGAGGTAGGATTTTATGTAATAGATGTTAGTAAGGAGCTCTGAAATAGCAGACGGAGGCAAAATATTGTTCAGGTACTAGAAAGGGAACTTGATCTGAATTTTGTGTCTGTTTTGGGACTGGTTCAAATTCATTTCTAATATGAATAACATTTATAGACTCTTGGCTTTATGAGTCACAATATTTCTGATATAAAAAATTCACAATAAAAAAGGAGTTAGAACAGGGCAAATTGAGGAGGGAAGGTGAATATACTATAAAATAAGAGAAGCCAAAAAATAGTGTCTTGCTATTGTTTTGAAGTATTTGGTTCATACATTTAGACAGAATGGACTCAGTTATAAAAAAAAGACTATTTTAATAGTAACATATCTTGCTTTTATCTTCATTGAAAAGTGATTTTAAAAATTGCTGAACAGCAAAGAAAATATAACGGGAAGGAGAGAAGAGAGCATCCATATCTGGTATAATTTGCATTCACAGTACTTGACTGACTAATCATTAGAAGCTAATTATTTGTTGCAATTATTGGATTAACAATTTGATAATCAGGTTTTTTTCCCCCTGTTACAGTGAGACACCAAGGTGAAAATCTTGCCTGGATTTTAACAGAAAACTGGAATCTTGGTATCACTGATGTCAAAATTGTTCAGTAATTTTAATGTTTTCTGATGGAGTAGCATATTCTTTACAATAGCACAGCTAGCATCTTTGTACCTGTAATGTAGTAAGTTAATAGATTTCCTAATTTTTCCATTCTAGAGACTATTCTGCAATAGTAAAAAAGATTCTTCGCCTTTGTTCCAAATGTTTATAGACCATCGGATAAGACAAGTTTAACCACTCAGAATTTAGAGAAGCTACAAAGGCACAGGCCAGTGCTATGTATATTTTTCATTTGAACACAAGTATTCTGTGGTTTCCTATGTAAGTCAAATGGGTTTTCAGAGATATTCAATGTTCATACACATAATTCTGTCTTTACTGGTAACCTTGGTAGACCATTGCATGAAAAGTTAGGTACTTTTTAGCCACTACTTTTTAAAAACTTCCCTAAAACATGCATGTGTTTTCTTTTAACTTCTTATAAAGACAACAAGCACAGAATATTTGCAAGGAAAATAAATTATAAATGTAAGTACTGAGCAGTGCAATTACTTACTGACCCACTGAGCCAGTAAGGATGTGTAGGATTTTTAAAATTTTAACTGAATGATAGCAAAGTATTTTCTAGAACCATAAATAACCAAGGTGTTTTCTATCTCCAACCTCAGATAATGCAGAAGATAAGGAAAACATAACCTGCTCATTTTTGCTGTAGTCCAAATTTGGTTGAATGATCTTGAGGTATTTACTTCAATAGATTAGAAATATTTTACTTACATGTGAAATTACACAAGGTAACAACTTAACTTTTGGCCAATATGCTGTTTAGGGTTTTTATTGAATCAGTGCAGAGCTACAAGATATGTTTCTGAGGCAATGCTCATATCAGTTTAGCATATTTCTGCTGAAAACTCCTTAAATGAAATTCAATGACTTGGAGGAACACACTGCCAAAACACTTATTTTTCTTGATTACTAGTTCCTTCGATAAATTGATTTGCCCTATTATGTGGGTCTTTTAGTTATGCCACTAATGGAATGTGCAACTATGAACTCTCTTCTCAGTTTTTCAGGAATAGAAGCAGCAATTTAGAGACAAATGTTTAGGTCAGTCACCAAAAACTTGTAAGTGCACTAGAAGACACATATTTCCATTAGAGAGGTTTTCTTAGCAGAAAAGTATAGGGTTGCGGTGATTCTCTATGTATAAAGGAGATTGTGAG
Organism: Crocodylus siamensis; assembly: GCF_052110815.1. Lineage (NCBI taxonomy): Eukaryota > Metazoa > Chordata > Crocodylia > Crocodylidae > Crocodylus > Crocodylus siamensis. The sequence goes on along the minus strand of NC_143395.1, from coordinate 169,716,619 downwards.
AGATATATATAGACAACGCACCCACAAATCACTTTTCCCCCACACAGCAGTAGTGCACGTTTACATTAGAAACCCTTCTATTCATAAGATTATTATTTGGCATTTTTCTCTAAAATGAAACTTTTCAAACTAGCTTTCTACTTACATATTTTTTTTCTTTTCTTTTGTGAAGTTTGACTTTAATTTGGTCATAGCACTATAACCATAAATGCAAGTTAATAAAGTATTTTCAAGTGTTTTTTGTCCTTCTGTTGATGAGATGTACTTTTAGCATTTAATTATACATACATACATACATACACACATACATATATAAAATAATCATGTGGGTTAATTCAGTTTGTAATAGAATAAAAAATTTGTGATCATTTAAAATAGCTGGCAGTACAGATATCAAGGACTGCTGCTTTTCATTAAAACAGAATGATACCAGAATGTTGAATTGTTGAATACAGATACAATGACCATGCAAAGTACATCAAACAACAAAAGACACTAAGCAGACCATCACTTTCTATCATGTCAATAATTTCCTAATTGGCTATTGTGATCTATGGATTATGTCGCTGCATCCACACTTGCTAAAATCTCAGGGAAAACAGACCTTTTTTTCCTCTCTTTTTCTTGTATGCTTTTTTATAATTTTTCATATGGAAACCAAAGCAAAATTAACCACAACAGAAAACTACATTAAGGAACACCAAGGTCTAACTCAAAAAAAAGGAAAAGAAAAAAGAAGAGTAAGCTGAGTCAGGGCCAAATCATTATCTTTAAGCATGCTATGCACAAAGTGTCCGTAAACAATAACGGCCCAGTTCTGTCCTTGAATACGCGCAAGCACCCAGTGACTTCTGTGAGAGGAGGGTGACTGTATTTGAGGGCAGAACTGGGTCCGAAATAATCTTACATATTGCTCTGTGTCACACTACGTAGGCACATCAAGGTTGGTGAAGGATATTATTTTCAGCTTTAACTCTATTTTTTTCTAGCTACTACTGCTTGACTAGACCATCAATGATGCAGTTTAATTAATTCTTTTACACTGTCTCCTCCTTTCTCAGTCATGTTCTATATTTGAATCTTTTTCTTATTAACTTTTTACAGCATGTTTTTCAGCTGTGGATAGAACCACAGTGTTAATGAACCACAATTATCTTTTTTACTTATCTGAGAACTTTAATGAAGCTTCATTAAAATTAACATGACATGATATTACTGGAAGAGCTGCACAAAACCTTTTTGCATTTATAACCTTTTAATTTTTTTATTAAATAGAAATTATAACTTACTCCAGTTTGCTGGGCAATAATTAGTGCATTCATTGAGAGCTCTTTCTTTTCTTAATAGCTTCACAAAACCAGGACCTAAGGGGGAAAATACTACAATGTCCTTTAAAGGGACCTACTGTATCTTAGCACTTAGTTAATCCTCTAGTCAAATACACTCAAGAAAATGAAAGCTACATGTCACATTGTCAGTGTGAGGAATTGGTTAAACACATTTCATTTGATTTTTTTTGTCCTTAAAAGGCAGCCTATGGTGAAAGAATGTATCACGTGCATTTTATGTAGAAACAGAGTGTATCTATCCATATTTATATGTAATACTACAATAGATAGTATTAGATTACAAATTACTTATTCTTGAAGCTCACTTTCTGTGTACTTTTCATCAAAATGACAGAAAACAGCTTCATTATAAAACTAAGTTTTGCAGATAGTTTTTGGATAAATACGGAGGGAAAAAATGAAGAAAAGAACATGTCAGTCACAAACACACACGCATGCACATGTCTAAAACTCAGTGCGTTCAAAGTTCAGGTATATTTCCAGAATATTTTTAGCGAAACAAGTTAAACTAGAGTTTTAATTTGATACATGAAATGACCTAATTTTTCAAGTGCTACATGTTTCCATAAGAGAATTATACCTTCTTAAAGTATATCTAAACGGCAACAGCAAAAAACTAGTGCTGTCATTTTAATGACACCAGTAGACTTTAAGTATGGAATGAATCAATTATTGCAAGTGCAGCCCCTGTGTAAATCACTGAATGGCAAACCAAGCTCAGGATTATAAAATGAATCTTTGACAAGTATTCAAGGTTTCAGCATATTCTCAATAATGAGGATTAAGTACCTACTACCTTGTGAAAGAAAAGTTTTATTCACTTACTAAGGAATATGTGAGTAATCATTAAGAGAGGTCAGATTAACTGGAGTACTTTTTTTAAAAGGGCATCCAGTACAACATCTGCTGGAAAATCAATGATAAATACGTCAATTTTTTAGAAAAAGGGAAAGATTAAGAAGAAAGCCGTGTAATGGAATGACTTAATGCTCTGTTTTTAAAGAATGGAGAGGAATTATAATGATATCATAAAATATCATTATGAAACTTTTTGACATTTCCTTGTCAAGAAAAAGACTCTTCTGCTTCAACCAAGAACAAATAATGATTTCTGATATCCATGGGAAATTCAGTTAAGTCCAAATAAATCTTGATTCTACTCTAAGAGATTATGTAAAACAGGTTCTGGACTACTCTGTCATTCATTATAGTTCCTTGTTTTTCATATTTTTATACTAAAAAAAAAAGAAATGGAATCCAAATTTCTCATTCAGAGCTGACTCCTGTGAAAAATGTTCATGTTGCTATTTCAATCATGAGCCGAAACTTCAGGTATCTTTGAAGAAGCATCTTATACTGAATATTGCATATAATTTTACCACATTTTTCGGCAGCACACAAAACAATTTTGTCTCTTTCTTTTCAGAATCTGCAGAGCATCATGAAGTACAGAACCAGTAGTTCAGTAATTGTAGAGCAACATGGTTGGCAGACGTAAAAGGCAGTGTTCTAAGTCATCATTTGATTTTAATTATTTATGAAACCCTCTGCTTAAACTGTCAGAATTTTATTAATGTCTATTATATTTGCATACCCTGTCCCTATATACAGTGTTAGTATATATAGCACAGTATATATTTATATGCTTTTATCCTGAAAGGTTTGCCTTTGTAAGCTTTTTTAAACTATCAATACCATGTAAATATAAGATTGCTTTCTACTGATTAAGAAGACAGAATTCAAAATGCCTACAGTGTTACATCACCTCATTTAAAATATCCTCAAAGAATGTATTTCAAGTTAATTAAAAATAAAATACAACAAAATGTAACATCATCTATCACATCTAGCAAATTTATCTGATTTATGTGTTTATCTAAGCGTCTGCAATTCCTTCATGGAGTTTGTTCAAATTCATGTTTGTTTTATATACCAAGTGTATTTGTGGGTGTTTGTCAGATTGAAGCACAATACAGTGTCTCTTTGGTCCAATATGGGTGATTCATGGTTTAATGTTTTCATTCTATATTTAAAAAATCAGTTCATTTACAAATATACAAAGTATTTATGAATCAATGACAATGTTACATGCTTTTAGATAATTTCAAACGTTTTAGGGCAAAAGCCTAATGCTGGCCATATAAAAGAAAACTCTAATTTTGAAGTTATTCAGTGAACAAATTGTATTAGTTAACCAAAGTGTATCTATCTTGGAAATGTGTAGAATGTGTAATCTGAGTAAATTAAGTATATGCAAGAGAGAAAAACTATTAATCAATTATATTTTAAGAGCCCAATATTGAAAAAAATATGAGAATAAATATTTTCTTCTACCAAAGAGGACATGTTTATCTTGATAGTTATTAAATCATAGTAGCCAAATTGTCTAATATATTTAATTTAGAACACTGATTGTAACATTTTGTTGTTTCACATCAAATGTTATACTGTTCTTTCTTTTTGTATAGTAGAATAATGATTATTTAAAATGTTTGTGCTTTGTTATGATTTTTAGCTGGCAGAATAATAACTGGCAAGTGGGAGAAGACAGTAATTTATAAAGAGGTGTTTCTTAGTAACCATCTGCAACTATTTTTCAAATAATCTAAAATTAAGAGCAACAGTACAGGTACAGAAACATGAAGTAAGTACACTGCTTAAAAGGCTTAGAAATTAAGCCTCTTAGAGGAAGCAAACTGAAGGGATGCATGCCAGTGTAAAAAGATAAACGTGTGTTTCTATTGTGCAGATGCACGAGAATTTTGCAGTAAAAGTGTGGCATCTGGTGGTTCAGAGAAGAAATGACAACCCATTCCAGACAAGAAATAAGATGGTCACTGTCTGATTAAGAACATCAACTTATAAAAAAGGAAACATTCCTTCCATATTATAGCATATCTAAAAGAGCTATTTTACTTCCCCAGTCTCCCCCTACCTGTATATATTACCATTGCTTGTTTTCTTCCTAAATCCTAGATTATTCGTAAGAAAAGTTTGAAATACTAGTGTGTATCTATCATTACACCACATCATCAATTTCTCAAAACTTACAGTAAACCTAGATTGGCAATGGCAGGATATGACATTCCCCTACCACTAACCATTGTGGCTTGGAAAAAGAAGGGGAACTCAAGGAAGAAAACGGACAAAACCTAGAACTAAGTCATTGTGTCCAATCCCAGCTATGACAGACAACCACATTAATTTCCATTTCGTGAAATTATCAAGAACTATCTTAACAGTGAGATGGTGTTTATCTCCCATTTAGAAGACTGCCTTAGAATTTTACTGCTCTGATGGTTAGGAACTTCCTACTAACGGTGGCCATTTTAGACATAGTTGTTCGTATATCAGCATTACCCACTTAACTTGAAAAGCTCTTTTCCCTCCTCAGTGATTACCTCTTGGATGTGGTTTCCAGTCAACAATCAACTCCCCTCTCTTGGGTTTTGAGTAGTAGGGAAAACAAGCCAAGCCTTCAGGGTATGTCTACACTGCTGTTGTTCCATGCCTCTGAGTGCTGATCTGAAACATATCTCATTATCAAATCTGTATATGCCAAATCCCAGAAATAGGGCAATGTAGATACCCTAGAAGACCCCTGGGTGTGTGCCTGGAGTTCCTCTTAGGAACTCTGTCTCCAATATGCTTGCTGGGATACACTTACAGTACATACTTTAAGCCATGCAATTGTAGATTGGGAGTGGCTTTCACACACATTTACTGGTGCCAGAAGCTGCACTGGGAACCTGATCTAACCTGGGATGGGGTAGGTGGGATTAGGGGGGCTAGCAGTTCCATGGGGGGCATGGGGTGGCAGGTCTGGGGGAGGGTGGCAGATCTAGGTGAGAGCTGAAAACAGCCTGGTCAGGGGGGAGGAGTGTTGAAAGAGCACAGCCCTAGTGCTGGGGCAAGCAGTTGGGCTTTCCCCAGACCAGAGATGCACTCTGAATGTGTATAGGCATTCAGTAGATTGAGCAGGTAGCACTTATATTGACATAACCCTAATTAGGTCAAACTAAATGTAACGTGTGCACTTTATCCTAAGGCAGCTACACTGTGTCATTTCTAGGACTTGGAATGTGCTGAGTGGGCATGACTGAGTAGAGTCTGTTTCACAGACTCAGCGTGGAGGTGGTATAGGCATATCCTTAGTGTTCTTGTGAAACATAGCTCTCCGCTATTCTGATCTTTCTCAAACGTCTTCTCTCTGCTGGTTCAAGTTTGAATGAATCCTTCTGGAATATGGGTGACCAGATGTGGTCAACATTTTCACTAATAATTTGGACATGGGAATAAAGGGTATGGTGATCAATTTTCAAGCACAGAAAACTGGGAAGGGAGTAAGAGGGGTGGGGCGGGAGGGTGTTGCAAGCACTTTGGAGGTTAGGATTAAAATTTAAAGGGGATATTGATAAATTAGGAAACAAAGCTATTGGGTACTTATATACGAGCAGCAAGGTTGCTCCCATGCACTGTAGTTACACCGCATTGGAGCAGACTCTATTAGTCTGCTGGAGCACAGCAATTACTATGCTCCAGCACACTCCAGCAGCTCATATATCAGCATTCCCACACTTAAAAATGGCAGCAGGGGCACTTTAACTAAAGCTTGTTCAATGAGCTTTAGTTAAAGCATCCCCACTGCCATTTTTAAGCGTGGGGACACTGATACATGAGACGCTCTAGGCACTTTAATTAGAGCAGCTCTCAGAGACACTCTAATTAAAGCATCCCCTCCCCACGTACACACACTCCCAGAGCTTGTGTATAAATGCCCATAGAGAACAAAATTAGGCTCAAAGACAAATGTAAAGGATTACATGTAGGGAAGAAAAAAACAAATGCACTAATATAGATTAGGGGACAACCATCTTGGCAGTAGTGCCACTGAGAAGGAACTGCAAGCTCTGATGGATCACAAACTCAACATGAGTCAGCAATGTGATGCTGTTGCCAGAAAAGCAAATATAATTTTGTACTGAATTAAAAGAAGCATTGTACGCAAGACCTTATTGGCAGTAGTACCATTCTACTCAGCATTGGTTAGATCTCATCTTAGATCTCAGTGCTGCGCACAGTTTTGGGCTTTATTTTTTTAGAAGTATATAAAGAAATGGAAGAGGATCTAGAGGCAGCTAGCAAAGATAGTAAAGGAGTTTGAATGCTAGCCATATGAAGGTGAAGAAACTAGGAGTGTTTAATTTGTGGAGAAGGAGATTAGGGGGAATACAATAGCAGCTTTCAAGTACTTTAAGGGGGAGATGACAAGAGCAAGAATCAAGCAGTCAAAAATGGCCATCTTCCCCCTCCTAAGAGTTGCAGGGCCTGTTGGTGACCCATACTGATTACTCTATTATTTATATTGCAATAAAGTGTAGTAGCTGCTGGTCCCATTGCATCCCTTTATCTTTTACTGTAAGTTTGGGACAATTAGTAAAGAATGCTACAAATGATGAAGAGAAAAGATCTTCCCATTAGTAGTATTCATAATTTCCTCCAAAAGATAATGTTAACATATGGTTGAAGGCAAGAAATCAAGGGTTAATGAGTCACAAGGTAAGTGGCAGCTTTCTATAAGCAGAATGCTGTTTCTGGACTGTTTTTCTTACTCCAGTCCCTCTTTCAGGCCCATTTCTGCTACTTAAAGCCCACAAGAAGCCATCTGGAAAAGTCTGGATGGGTCTAGTTGCATGGATAGGTCTAGTTACACGACTGAGTCCTAAAATTCTTGAGACTGGACACGGTTTTTTATTTGTGCCATGAGAGTTGGTCTGGACACTTTAAAATAAGTGAGAAAAGGTCTGGACACTTTAAAATAAGTGGTTTAAGAGAAAAAATCATACTTATATGTTGCCAGGTTTTTTTGTTTGTTTTGTTTTATTTTTTCTATGTTCCTTTGTTAGGCTACCCATTCAGAATATAAGCTATTTGGGGAAAGGACATGTCATTTTATGTAGGTAAAACACTTTGAATACTATAGAAATAAATGTTTTGTTCTTTTCTTGATGAATGAAGGGTAGGCTGACTTACATTACAATGGTCTCCTAGACCAATGTCATGTTTCTAGAGTAAAGAAGCCAGAAACCATAGTATACTGTAGTGTCAGTTGCTTACACATACTCTTCAACACAATTAGGACTAATGGCTATACCCTCCACAGCACAGTAAAAATATAAAAGGAGAGAAAATGCCAGTTTTATTTTGTGGGTGTTGGTTGTAGCCATGTTGGTTTAAGGATACAGGCAGACCAGGTTCTTTGGGTAAATGTGATATCTTTTATTATTACCAAATTTGCACTGAGAACATCTGTCATTGTCACATCACAAATCTCAAAAGGCCTTTCACTCAACAAGGACACTCCTCTAGACAGATAGATCGCACTTTTGAAAGAGCCACCCAGATACTACGAGAAGAATTGCTGCAGCACAAAAAGAAAATCCCCACAAATTGCACACCATTAGTTATGACATACCATCCCTCCCTGGAACCTATATGGAAAATCCTCAAACAACTGCATCCCACACTAGAAGAAGACCCAATTCTTAAAGAGATCTACCCAGAATCACCCATTCTAGACTTTAAATAAGCACCATACCTTACCAATCACATCACCAGAAGCCAACTTTCTATGGCCCAAAACACACCAAATGGATTCAGTCCATGCCAGGACAAGAAATGTCAAACCTGCCAACACACCTCCACCACTCCCACTATTACTACACCCCACAACAGAGCCATCAGCATTCCTGGATCTTACACCTGCACCTCCAGAAATGTAATACATCTCATCCAGTGCATTAAATGCCCTGATGGAAAATATGTAGGAGAAACCAACAACAAATGCATGCCAGAATGTACACACACCAAAAATCTATCAAAGCCAAAAACACCCAATTACCTGTGAGGGCACACTTCTCACAAGACAACCATTCTCCCTCCAATATCTCAGTTTTAACCCCCAAAGGGAATTTACAAAACAATTTTCATAGACGAGCCTATGAATTTAACTTCATAAATCTCCTGGATACAAAAAATCATGGACTAAATACAGACATTCGATTTATGGCATATTATAACCTGCCTGCTATCCAATAACCCCAGGTAACCTCTCTACATTTTACCAGCTACATTCTATCACCAAGTCAACATTCCCCCTTTTCCCCGCCTCCCACCACTTACCTGGCTCACATCTATTGTCTCCTATGGCCTCTGATCCTCACTGTCATTCATTTGCATTTTCACAGAGCTGCATTATGTATGTTGGCCTTTATTCCATCCAGGAGAACAGAAAACAACAGCAGACTCTCCCTATGCCTGAAGAAGGGTGTTTGTGCCCAACAGTGTGCAAAGAACAACTTTTCTAACTATTTAGTTGGTCTAATAAAAGATATCACATTTACCCAAAGAACCTTGTCTTCCAGTTTTATTTTGTGGGATTTACTTCTGACTATGCCACATCAACCCAGGACAATATCTGGCAAATGGAACTGCTAGAGAACTGTAGGGAAATCCCAAGAGCAGAACTACAAAGGTCTAAACAGCTTCTTAAGTAACATTTTTGCCAATGCATGTATGTCAGGGCTGTCCAATTCCTGGCCCATGAGCTATATGGGGTCCATGACAGGTTAATTTGCAGCCCCATGCCTTCCACCTAGTCACTGCTCCCAAAATTGCTCCAAGATCTCTGAGTTCCCCCTCCCACTTACGGCATCTACTTTATGTCCTGTCCCAGGGAAAGCTGTGGGGTAGTGCAGTGCAGCTCACAGGGCCGAGGAAGCCACAGCCCAGGGCACCTGCACAGCATGTTGCAGCGGAGGAGTCTGTAGCCAGGGAGCAGCATCCTCATGATGTGTGGCCTGGGGCCCATGGTCCACACTGGTGTGGCTCATGCTTAGAAGTTGGACAGCCCTGATGCAGATAAAGCCAGCAAGGTTTCTGTGGTTCTATCCTGTATAATAACATTAAGGATTTTTCCATCCCAGGAGGTAAGGTGCTTTCATGAATTAACCTTATGTGGTATAACACCCCACCTCTCCATTCTGCTGATTGACGAATTGAGACAAAGAGAACAAACACAACTTTCCTGAGGTCACAAAGTCAGTAAGCAGAGCTGGGTAGGGAATCCAGGCCTTCTGATACCTGTCTTTTCAAGTAATTGCAACATCATTCTTCCTCCATTTATTTTTGTGGTGTTTCTTTTCCTAGTTTATCTGCCTTCTGTTTCTCTCTCTCTCCCTCCACCCCTGCCCCCAGTCATGTTTTCTTTCTGTTAGCAGGTGGCTTTTTTCTCCTACTGACCTTATTCCTGCAATTGTCCTTTTTGACATCCCTTTCCCCCAACCCCTTTTCTGGAGTTTCTTTGAAACCCTTCTTTTTGTCTCCATCACACCACAGGTTGAGCGTATCCTGAGGCTGAAATATACTGTGTCTCAGTGCTAGGAAATAATACTGTTGGCTACCAGGGTCTCCTCACTTTCTGCCCACGGGACTGTACCAAAAGACAGAAGAGGACTTAGGAAAAGAAAAAAATTCTTTGGTTACTTTCTCAAAATCTACAGAAGTGATCATTAGTAGTGAGAAGGAGAAACTGAGGGGTAACCTTTGCTTACTGCCAATGCCTTCCCTTTAACATGTTAGCTGGTAGGAATAAGACAGGGCAAACATATTGACTGTCAGCCTACACATGTAGCTTTCAAGATTTCTCAAGGTCAGTGTTAGTCACATGTATACTTGCAATGTTCTTTGTGCCCTGCCTTACTCTGAGTCCCAGCTTTCCTTTTTTAGTATTACTATTTCTACAGTACTTCAGAACCCAGCCAGGAACCAGAACCCCATTGTTCTGGGCAGTGTGGAAACAACAAAGTCATAGAATCATAGAAAGTCAGGGCTGGAAAGGACAACAGGAGGTCATCTAGTCCAACCCCCTGCTGAAAGCAGGACCATCCTCAACTAGGTCATCCCAGCCAAGGCTTTTGACCCAGACAAGATGGGTCTTAGAAACCTCCAAGGATGGAGATTCCACCATCTTTCTGGGTAACCAGTTCTGTGCTTAACTAGCCTCCTAGTGAGAAAGTTTTTACTTATATCTACCCTAAACCTTCTTTGCTGCAACTTGAGACTATTGCTCCTTGTACTGTCATCTGCCACCGCTGAGAACAGTTGAGCTCCATCCTCTTTGGACCCCCACCCCTTCAGGTAGTTAAAGGCTGCTATTAAATCCCCCCTCAGGCTTCTCTTTTCCAAATTAATAAGCCCAGTTCCCTCAGCTTCTCCTCATAAATCATGTGCTCCACCCTCCTATGCACTTTCATTGCCCTTTGTGGTACTGTCTCCAATCTGTCTACATCCTTTTTGTAGTTTGGATCCTAAAACCAGACACAGTACTCCAGATGTGGCCTCACAAGTGGTGACTAGGGGGGAATAATTGCTTCCCTGAATCTGGTAGCAATGCTTCTATTAATGCAGCCCAGTATGGCATTAGCCTTCTTTACAACAGGGGCACACTCTTGGCTCATATTCAGCTTATTGTCTTCTGTAACTCCCAAGTCCTTTTCTGCAGAGCTGCTGCTTAGACAGGCAGTCCCCAACCTGTCTCTTGGTCCCCAGTTTGCATGGGCTTTTTCCATCCTGTAACAGCACAGGGTGCTCTGTTACTCTCAAGAGCATGAGCAGCAATCAGGCAGCCCACAGCTGGCTGTTATCCCAATTAGGCAATGACACCTGATTGGGAAACAGGGACCAGTGAATGATAAGGGCTAGGCACTGAACAGCAAGGGGCAGCAGTCTGTTGCCAGGGGTTGGAGAGACCATGGGCTGGGGCTGGGGCTATGGGGAAGGAGGAGGTGGCGGCGGCGGCGGCCCAATGGTCCTGGGCATGACTGGAAACTGCACCCTGCCAGGATGGGTGGCCTGGTGGGACTGTCTGTGGCAGGACAGTCATCCAGAAGTTCCAGGCCAGTTACCACCCTGGTGAAAGGCAAGTATGGGGTGCCTTCTAATCCCAGCCCCCAGATCCCTGATGGTAGTTGGTCATCACAGAGGGAGCCCAGGCTCACTGTGAATATTGAGGCAGGGCCTAGGCCAGGAGGAGGGACCTGTTGCAGTGCCCAGACTTGCAGTGGAGTCTGAGGCTGCATTAGGGAGCTGGGAGGTAGGCTCTAGGGGTGGATGAGGCTAGTCTCACAGAGATAGGGCTTGGAAACTGATGTGGGGGGCTTGTAGGCCCAGAGATGGGGCTCAGGAGTATGTGAAGGACAGGTGTGTGCTGCCAGACTGAAGGCTGGGTGTCAGGCTGTGCTGAGTTGAAGGTCAGGTGGGGCCCCATGGAAGCAGGGAAGCTGGGTGAGGCCCCACTAATCTATAAGACAGGCATCAGGCTAGACAAGGTGGAGGCTGGGTGCTAGGCTGAGCAAGCTTGGGCCAGGTGTTCAGAACAGAACATCTGTGAGGCATAGGACAGGATAAAGGAAGGTTGGAGTCATGTACATAGGCCCTTATCATCAAGGCAGGTAAAAGGCAGCTTCCCACCTGATTAGCATCAGACAATCAAGAACATCAAGGCATGGCAGATGAGATGGGCAGGTGGTTTGCCCAGAAGCAAGTGTGTGGGCCTATGTTGAGACCAGCCGCGGGATGGGCTGGTCATCCTAAGTGCAGGAGTTTGCTATTTTCCTTGTAACCTCACAAGCTTTCTTTTGATCCAATCCTCCAATTTCTCAAGGTCTTTCTGAATCCTAGCCCTATACTCATCATAGCTACTACTCCCCTCAGCTTGGTGTCATCTGCAAACTTGCTAAGGGTGCATGCCATCCCATCTTCCAGGTTGCTAATGAAGGTATTAAATAAAATGAGCCCTATGATTGACCCCTGGGGCAGTCCACCTGCTTCTACATAGCCATCAAGCCATTGGTTATTACCCTCTAAGCCCTAATATCCAGCCAGTTTTCTATCCACATATCCAAGGAAGTCCATCCATTCAACTGAGAGTTCCTTAGCTTTCTCTGCACTTCAGAGAGCTATTAATTTTTTCTCAGTAGGCACAGTATCATGCTCTCCTTATTCAAGACCATTTTGTTTTATTTATTTACTTTGCGGGGTGGGGGGGAAATTCTGACTCAATAAGCTCAGACTTTACATCACCAAGAAATGTTGCACAGTTAACAGGTCCTTGAATTCTAGTTCTTTAAGTCAGATTCTCTTAACAACCAGCGTGGTATCGTACAACATATAACTGGCTTAACTCAGCTCCTGTATTTGCTATTTATGGACTCCATTTTTTTCCTGGCCAGTGTAAACCATTGGTTTCAATCTAAGCCAACACATTTACCAGAATTGATTTCCTACAACAAATATACCCAGGCATAATAAAAGCCTGAGGAGGAGGCATTTTTAATGTGGAGGTGGATGAGTCTAAACAGCCTACAAGCAAGCTAAACTCTTCTGTGACTCAACTCCACTTAGGCCCACAAGATCCTTATAAGCAGTAAGTGGATCCAGCTGCTTTCTCAGGTGTACTAACAATTAAGTAGTTGCTTTACTTCAGTGTTCTGTAAATTCCACCTTAATATAAACTTCACTTAGGGAATATTGTACAAAGATGCAATGAAAAATGATTCTCCTAAATATGCATTCAATGGCATGTTATTGTTTTCAGATGCTCTAATTTCAGTTAAATGCATTTTTAGCAATAAGCACCCTCTGTGGAACAGGGCACCTAAATAAAAATGTGTAATATTGAAGAGGAAGTACTATACAGTGAATGTCACTCCAAGTGAATAAAACAACTTCTTAAAAAATATATGGGCTTTACAGCAAATTAGACCTGTGTGATTTGCAGCCACATCTCTGCCAAAATATTAAGTCTGCTAGTGAATGGAGTTTTTGTATGCTAAGTACTTTATACCAAACAGGCTGTACAGCACTAGCAGAAACATAATTCTTGGTGAATAGGAGCATATAGAAATCAGTATCCAAAAATACTTCCACTGCAGGAGAAGTTATCATAATTCAGTGTGGCTTAATGTATTGTGGGCTATTTTTCACTGAATTTTTTTTCAGGGAAAACTTGCTCATTAATGCTTCTGCTGTTAGTTTGTGTTGCAGTAGCCAACATTATTGTTCTAGGAGTTGGGCAAAATGCATTGATCACATACTGTAAACTACTGTAATCAATTTATGCCTCTATGATCAAGTTATGCCTCTGTTAACTGGGTGTGCCTGCCAATGTTCATGTTGGTAATTCTCACAACTGTTGATACTTGCCTTAAAGTCCCAGCTCCTGGAATAATGTCCCTTTCTTTTCTTTATTTAAAAAAAGTTGCTGCTTTTTTGTGGTTACAGATAAAAATTCTAAAAATGCAATATAAATGAATCTGAAAGGCTCAAAAATCAAACAGCAAATTTAAAATCTACAATATGTTTGTTTTTGTTTTTTTTAATTCCATGAATTTTAAGCCAATCTCATGATTCTTTGGAGCATATTTTGAATGCTTATAGTTGTCAATGCTGTAATGTATGGTAGACTTTTTTAGGTACTCTTACCATAAGCAGTTTCTCTTGTAGTGCTAGATGTGTATTTCTCAGTGTACTGGTAGTTCAGATATTTGCCAGTTTAAAATGAACAAGTGTCTGAAAGGAAGGGATGGGGTTTGAGTGCAACACTGAAGGGAGAATCTCAGGAAATGGACTTGTAAGAATTTACTCTAACTGATCTGAATTTCCTTGACAAAATAAAAACAAACAATTTAAAAAAAAAAGGAAACACTGGGTATATCTACATAACACAATTTCATGCTAAGTAGCATAGTTTACAACATGTGCATCTACTAATTGCTAATTATGAGTAAATTTGCTACCTGCAACTTACTTGAGATTACTAATTACTAATCACAGAGCTGAGCGTGGAACAAGCTCTCCAGCATGTTTCCCACCCAGGTCCATGATCACGGAGCTGAGCAAGGGACGAGCCCTCCAGCCCCTGCTCCACAATTGCAGAGCAGGAACTGGAAACTGTCCTGGTCAGGGGAAAGTCTCAACCCTGTACCCTAATTGAGCATTGAAGGTGAAGGGCTTTGAAAGAGCTAAAGGGGTGGAGCAGATCCCAGCCCCCTGCCCTGATCTGCCAGTGAGGCAACTAATAACAAGCTGGGGACTTGCTGCTAGCTGCCCCACTGGTGGGCCATGGAAGGGGCCCTGCTTCTCCCCTGCAGCTCTTTCCAAGTCCCCAGTTAGGGAGCTGGGGCTGGGGGCTCACGGATGCTAGGGCAGGGGAACATTGCCCCCTCCTCAGCAGCATACAACGCCCCTGGGGACAAGAAGTAATGTCCCAGCCCAGGCCAGGAGCCAGCTGTCCCCTGGCCCAATGCTCCCTGCCAGCCCCTGGGCTAGCACCCATGTAGAGCCTTCAGCTCTCCCTGGTGGTGGTAGGGGCCCAATGATGGGCCCCAGGAAGCAAGAGCAGTTTCTGCTCTGACTTCCCTACACATGTAGACACCTGCCTGGGAGCATTTACTCATGAGTAGTTTACTCATGAGTAAACTGCTCCTGGATCTAATGCTTGTGTAGGCACACTCACTGTTAACCAATTTGTGGGGAGCCCTAACCATCTCTATACTTGATAGACATTTTTTGAGAATGTAAATTTTCAAATTTTTGAAACAACAAATCTAACTGCAATACTTTAAATTAATTTTTAATCAATGAATTTTTCAAGTCTTTTGTCATAGAGGATGATTGCTTTGTTTTGGAATGAATGGCAAATAAAGTTTAGTAAAAAACTGATATACTCTCCCGATGGTTAAAACCATCATTCTATGTGCATTAGAAAACTGAAAAGTAAAATTAACTCAAAAGAAAATGGACATTCATTCAGTTATTTGACTTCACAGTCAAGATACAATTGTAACGCATTAAGCAAATGTTCAGGCGGTTTGGTTAAATGTGTGACATCTTTTGTACCCTAATTTGGTGAGAGAGAGCCATGGTGGTAGAGGTTTGTCTCTTACTTTCCCTGGAAAAATCTACCTAGATATGGGCTGAAAATCAGCCATGCAGAAGAGATGGGAATATATTCATCATGTGCTCCCAATGACTTCCTTGTTAGGCACATAGACAGTGGAAGAGGAACCCAACTGACATAAATAGAGAAGAGACAAAGTGAGAGACTGTGTGCAGGAAAGAGTAGAGACAGTGTAGTACAGACAGGTGGACAGAGACAAAGAAACTATTGATATAGGGACTGGCTTAGCAAGAGGCAAGTTCCTCATTTTGGAGCCTCTCGAAGAAAAACAAGAAGATGAGATAGAAGAGATACTAGAATTAGAAAGCTGAAATGATCACAAATATTTTTCCTGCAGGACTGTGTGTCAGTCACTCCACAAGATGTATCAATTTTTGGAGTGAATCAGGATTTTGTAGCAATGTGGACTATTGTCAATAGGACCTATGCCTCATTGTTTGCAGAAGTTAGAGTGTATTTAATGAGTAAGTCATGAGATTCCATGAAGACAAAAGATGGAGAACTGGATTCTAACCCTTCCTCTGTGATGCTTGATAAACCACTTAAACTTTTCACATGTGGTCACTAGTTGTGTGTTTCTTGTTTTTATGATTTAGTAGACTTTTTACCCTGAGGTCTGTTATGCAGAAGTGCTGAGCACTTGCAACTGAAAACGAACTTATACGGAGCTGTGTTTTGAATATATATTATGGCATTAAATGCTAAGTACCCTGAGAAATCAAGTCTCATTTTGTGCCTCATTTTCCCCATCTGTAAAATGGAAATAAGAGATAAGACAAAGATATTAGGAAGGTAAATTCAATAATGTTTGTGAAACACTCAAGTACTACAGCAATGTATGGCGCTGAAAAGGAAATAAGGAAAATTAAACATTTTGTATTCCGACCAGGTTTTGAATGGTGTAGTTAATGAAGTGTGGGGCTGCACACTGAAAGATTAAGTTAAAAAAAGAATACTGAATAGGTTCTCATTAAGTGAGTATACCTTTGACATGGCTTTTGTGGAAAACAGAATATATGATTTGTAATTAAAGAGTATATCAACATGGATAAGGGGAATAACTTAAGGTTGTACAGGGAACCATAATGTTGGCATTTGCTAACTTCTGAGTGCTTGCTTTGCATCCTAATAATGGTATTTTAACATAGACAATATGTCTTTCTGTGTATGTATATAATAATATTAAAGATGAACTGAAATGCTTCCAATTTTTAAAAAAAAATATTCCTGAAAGAGAAATGGAATACGTGGAGAAGTAAAAAATGCAAATAAAGGGCTTGATCTCTCAATTAGATCTTTGTGAGTAGACCCCTGTTTTATTGCACATCCCCAGTGGTATCTGACTCTAAAGGCACTTCATAAATAAACTGACTTCATAAGTAAGCCTTTTTACCCATCAAGATTTAATTTCAGTATTATGTGTTGCTCTCATAATGGTTGAAGCCATCACAAACACTTAAGCAGTGCAGACTGCTGAATTACATACTCCTTAAAGTACTTGTGATATTAATAATGATTCCATAGAACATGCTGAACTCAGACCTTGTCAGGTAAGTCAAATGGAATTTGTTTTCAAATATGTTTTAAAACACATGTCTATGTAATTTTAACTCTATATGTTAATACAAGGAAATTCTAATACTGGCTAGACTAGCTGATGTCACCTGATGAAACAATGCCTTGGGAAAAAGGTGATGGCTTCTTAGTGGGCTTGTCTTTACATGTTATGTTTCTGTAGCAACATGCTATGGTGATGTAGTGTCCGCAGGCAAAATCCATGATGCTGCAGCAATGTCACCATTGCGACATGTTCCCTCATTATAGCGCATCATTATGGCAACATAGTGCCTAAAAATAACCATGCATGGTGTGCATGGCACAGTACAGGCTCCTACTGCACCATCGTTTATTATTTCCAAAAGAAAGTACTAAATGATGGCGCAGTAACAACAGCATCATAGTGGCACGTGTAGACATGCCCAGTGTGTAGGAGGTTTCTCTAGTACTATTTCATGTAGAACTCAGACTTACCCTGAACAGTGGGCGTATCTACATGAGACCCTTAATGCCCATTGGACTAATTCTACTGCACATTAGTATGGCTGGCAAAAACCATGCTAATGTGCAGTAGATTAGTCCAATGTGCACTAAGCATCACACAAAAAGTGTTTATCTGTGCTCATGCGTGGTAGCACTGACTACATTTAGTACCTGTTATTACAGGTACTAAACTAGATGCACTGTAATGTGCTATAATTACAGTGCATGAACGGATGTGTAGATATGCCCAGTGAGTGTAAGTGTGTCCCATGCAAGCAAAATCGGAGTCAAATGTGCTTCACTTGTGAGAATTGTAAGTACCTAGCTCTGGATGATATGGCAACATTTATAAATCTCACATTAAGAGCTGGTAAAGCTGATATTTTTGAGAATTAATCCATCCTGTTTAATTCTTCTGCTTAAGAACTGTTCTTAAACGTATAATCAAACCTGTATACAGTATTAACAAGTGCTGAGCCAGCTAGAGGGTCTATTGATCAATGGTGATATATCCAGAAGTAATATACTGTTTACAGCAAGTTGTCACTCAATTGAATGATGACTTAGCCATTTACAAAGAAAATCTTTAAAAGAAGTATAATACAATGATACTCAGTCTTTCTGATGGAACCCCATTGCCAAGAGTAAGTTCCATAAAGCACTTCCCACATTTTATTGAAACCAGTGTACTTTAAGTGAAGGATACAGAGTACATAAACTATTGTGCAGTAAATTTTATAACAGAAGGCCACAAATGTCTTGTTAAAGATCCCTGCATGGAGGCTAGGTCTCACAGAGAGTATTATTTGTCTGATGGGTATTTTGCAGTAATTTGTAACCAAGCTGAAGTTTTTGTAGCGTGGCAGCGGAGTTCACTGCTGCTGAGGGGAGAATTGATCCCATCCCCACCCAAAAAAAATCAGCATTTTTTTTGTCCTCTTAACATGAAGGCAGCAATAAAACTGGCTGAATTTTTCCCATCCTCCCCAGGCAACAGTGAACTCCATTGCCAGTCTAGAGAACCACAATTCCAAGAGTACCTTGCATTGCCTGGCATACTGCCTGGCTGCTGCTGCCTGCTCCTCCCTACCTTGCTCCTGCGGCCATACAGCTGAGGGTGAGCAAAACTCTGGGGCTTCTGAACCCTAAATCTTCATGTTTGGGCCTACACATAGGATGCCTGCCAAATGATTTGGAAACATCTGAAGCCCCAGGTAGGGTGGAGGATGCTTGCTGGTTGCAGGGCCACATATGGCTCCTGTATGACTCATGGATTTGGAACTGATTTGGCTGATTTGACTTGGAACATGAAAAATTTTACTTTAAAAAAAAAAAAAAAAAGCTGCTTCATGCTGAAGACAAAGTAGGATGGGAGGAAGGCTGAGAAAGGACTGCCCTAGATGCACTTTTCCTGTGTAATGGTCACAAGTACTCTGTCTCAGATGAAGCAATGATTCTGGCTTCTATTTATCAAAACCTTAGCAGCTTGAGCTCCCAGAAAGTCCAGCCCAACAAGGTGCTAATTTGGCCTGAGCAAGTCATTTATCCAATGATCTTAATCTCTTTTTGCTAATGGAACTTATTTATGCTGATTTACAATTTCTCCCAATTTATTCATTATTCAGAACTTTTAAAAAAAATAAGTGATTATTTTTGCAATTCAGTAGATCAATGCCAATCTTTCCAACATTTTACTGATTGATACTTACCGTATATTGAGATGTCACATGACAAAGATACTGTTCCTTAAATATTTGGTGCACAATTGTACGTGAAGTTTTGAAATTTACTTTCGCAAAACATTCAAGTTATTAAAAAGTTGATCTCAGATCGTTAATGGAAAACAAAAAGTGAAGAAGAACGAACATCTGTTTGATCTATCCATGAACACTACAGTGCTTATCAGTGTAGTGGCTAAATCTGTACAAGGATTAACAAACAAGGTAAAATCAGACTATGCATGTGAATTATTTTTTTTAAATGAGCAAATATTTGTAGAACATTTTCTGCACAATTAATTGTACAGCAATAATGTTGAACACCTCCAGAAAATTGCAGTGAGACTAGAGTTTGCTTTGTATCTCTTAGTACTGAGTATTATGTTCAACTATGTTTAAATTCTTGTAGGATGCATTTAACAGATTGATGAATTTAGTGTTCATGAAGGGTTCTTAATTAACTTCCCTCATAATTAAAGTCTACTGTCACTGAACAAGCAATAACAATGCAAAGGTTTCCATACTATCCTGCCCATAAGTCTTAACCGTGCCTTGGGAGAACAGTTTTGGAGCTAACGAGATACTTTTTCAGGTTCTTTTCTGCTATACCTGCAAGACTTGGACTTTTCAATGTATATTCTTTTCCATTAGTAACTGTACCAAACCAGCTACCTTATTTCACATGGGTCATCAAAAAGTATAAGATGGGAGAAGCCTCCAGCCAATACTGATCAGTATCACCTTTGAAACAGCTCCTTGTTCCAATCCTCTGAACTATCCTGTTACTTACTTAAGTGAATTATATTTAGTGCAAAAAATGGGTACAGCACCTTTTGAATTTAAGGACCTTTAAAAGGAGAGTATATACGCTACATACTTAGTTCATAAAAAGTGTTAAAAATTAGGAGTTTAGCTTTTTTTTTTTAATGGCTTTTTTGAAGGTCTGCTGGAGTTGCCATTGTTTTCAGTCTTTTTTCGTGTGTGTGCGTACACAATCCCACACTCACTGTACTTTTAACTGTTAAGCTGTCAAAAGAATTTGTAGAGAGATCATGTACAGCTTCTCTACACCAGTTTGACACTAAAAACAGCTCAGAGCTGATTGGATTCTTCATCAATCACCCTGATCATGGTTGCTGTATGGGCAGAGGATTTAAGAGAGCTGATGTGCTCTGTCACTCTGGGGCAATGGATAAACATGCTGGGGTTTGGTTTTTGTTTTTTTTTAAGCCTTCCTTTGGCTCACCTGGCATTAATCAACAAGAGTGACAAAAACCATTGACACAACAGACACTGCAGGCAGAAGAGTGCAATATAGATATTTGGTGTTGCTATACTTTTCACTGTGTTATAGGAAAAAAGGATACACAAAACCCAGGATTATAACTATGAAGTAGTGTGGGAATCAAGAGCTTAGCCATTTAGATTGGAAGTTGTTATGAATGAATAAAATTGAAAGAACCTGAAAAACCCAAAGTAGACATGGGAACATTCTTTTGCCAAGAAAATCACAACACTCAGATATTTCAACAACAATGAAATCCTAGGAAAAGACTTCATCCAATATACAATACAAAACAGATCAACAGATGCCTGTTTGCATTACTAGGAGACAAAATGAGGAATTATAGGAAGTCCACATGCTACATTTCTGTAAGTGTCCTTGGGGATCTCTACTGAGTCTCTGAAGGCTCTGGCACCTTGGAGGTCATATCTCTATTTGAATGTAGAGGTGCCTTATTTTGTCTTTTACATCAGTGAATATGATTAAACTCCTGCTGTTGTGTTAAATTTCAAAGATTGTAAAAAGTCAGGGGAATTAAAAAGGTCAGTGCAGTATTTCATTTCAATAGCAAATCTGAGGAATAATGTTGTACAAGTACATAGGAAACTGCTTTGAAAAGAGAATTTGTCTCTAAATTACTTCTAGGAGAAAATTACATACACCCAGGAAAGTTGAGTTCCATTTATACATATGGGAAAGATACATACCACAACTTTACTTGTACAACAGGCTTTTTCCAAATATATAAGTGTAGAAGAGTTGTCCTATGCCTGCGTATCCTGGGATGACTTACATCTGATGTACATACATACAAAAATAGGGAAAAAATCTGCCTTCATTCAATGTATGTAAGAAATGTAAATAAACTTGATAACTAGAATGGTGACTTTCATGTGTGCATGTTTCAAAAGGGAGCTCTGCCTGGATTTATGTGAGAACATGAATGCTACATGCCTATGGAACAATGTACAGAGTACCTGTACCTCTTTTCCCTTCACTGTGTGAAGATATTGTCCTTTCTACAGGGAACCATCAAGATAATTGGATACCTGGCTACGTGTCTATCTCTAGTCTCCATGTAAATTTAAGTGAAGTTCTTAAAATGAGAGGACTGCCTATCACAGCACAGGAACAATTTCTCAGAAAGTGAAAATCAAAATTTTGTGTGATTGTTCAACACAGTACTTAAATAGGCACCTAACAGGAGTAGACATCCATAGAAGATACTTACATGCTTAAAGTTATATACAAACAATGATGAATGGGAGCCCATATTGGGTAATCATCTTTAGTTTGTTTAAAATACATGGTACTTTATATGTATAATATATACACGTATGCTTACATATAAAACTGTTAAAAAACATGATTAAAGTTGCAAAGTCAAGTATTACAAATATTGGATGTGCCAGGGTTAAGATTTCCCTCTGCAGCTTCCTCCTCTCTGCTGCTGAGGTGCTTAGGTCATTTAGGATGGGGCATGCTAGAAAACAGTGCTCCCATAGTGCACCAGATAAGTAATCTAGGCATAACCCTAGTGCACTAAAGAGACAATTGCCTAGCTATCAGTTCCTGAGCATGAACCCAGCCCTGGTCCAGCCCAGAGCTGCAACTGCAGGGAAAATTTGCGTAGACACTGAGGTGGGGAAAGTCCAGCTCAATGTGAAAAGAACCCTTTGCTATTAAAATGAAAGAAATCCTGATTGTGATTGTGTTGGCATTTTAAAAGCTCAAAACTAAGCCAAATTTGTAGACATAAGTATAGGAACAATAAGAGGCCTATTGTTGACACAAAGGCCATCTCCCTGTCAAATATCTTGTTTTTGCTCCAAAGCATCATCAGTATATTAGAATTTTTTGAAGAATGGTGACCAGAATTTGTTAATAAAAGCAAAATGACATATTTATTACCTAGCCCCATTCTTGGACCTGGTTAGTGTTTGGAAAAGTTGTAAGAAACTTAAAAAAAAGATTCTTATAATAAAAAGTGTTATGCAGTTTTAATAACGGTAGTATTACTGGTCACATCTATAAATCTACAGTCTATGGAACATATATAGGCAGTGCAATGGAAAACATCGAGTACTATCTTCCAAAGGAAATATTCATGGGATCTCATAACTGATCAATTATTCTTTTTCACAAAAAAAAAAAAAAATTCAGAGCCTCACAATAAACTAGAAAATAGAGGAATAGGGGAGGGGGGAGAAAAAAGACAGCCAAAAATCTTTTAACAGACTGCTTTGATGAATAGTCATCAAGAGCACAGAATGCAACCCTGTTATTGTTTCTGCACATTAGCTAAACACTGATGTCAATAGACGCAGGATTGATGTTATCAGAGTCTGTGGAATATATTCCTGCTATGGCAAACACACTGATATGAAACTAAAGGAAGGTAAATTAATCTTGTAACTTCCATGCTCATTAAACTATTGAAAGGTGAAGCAGCCTGTTTAAAATAAAAACCAATCAAAGCCTCAGCTCTTTTCCAAACCAAACTAAATACTCCTTCAGGTTAAAACAAAATCTCTTTTCTTCTGTCATGCCCAATTCAGCACTGGTGTAAGAAGGGATAAATGCAGTGGGCCAAGTTTGCTTTCACCAGGCCTGAACTTAGTTCTCTGTCTCCTGAACACTAAATGCCTCCTTCTCTTTCATCACAACAGAACTAAGTGCTCCTCCCTTCCTGACATAGTATTTCCTATCTGACCAACAGGCTGAGATACTACTTAGCAATGGTAAAGAGAAATTTGCCCATGTAGTGTAGCAATATTTTTCAGAATTTCTGCAGAAGCTATAGTCTGGACAGAGTGACCCAAAAGGCTGCTTCCAGGTCTATGTTCTTTTCCTTTAAAAAAGGAATGCTAGTCATCAGGATTACAAAGATGGCAGAAGACAGATGCAGTGATGTATTCCTAAGTATGTGGAAGCTCTATTCTAGTGCCCCTGCCTCTGCTTTGGAGAAGCATGCTCTTCAGCAGGAAAAAGGAACCTAGGTGCCCTTGTTCAGCAGCAAGAGGAGAGCCAGCTCTTACTGAGACAATTAAAGTTTGTATGTTGGTGGAGGGGCAAACTGAGGAAGCTGCATCAGTAAGAGCAAGGAATCTTTGGCGGTTACCCCTTGGCCTGTGGGGAGTGGGAAGTAGTGGGCACATCTACATGAGATGCTAAATGTGCAATAGACTCATTCTGCTGTGCATTAGCATCACTAAAAGGACATGCAGGTACTAAACTTAATGCACGTGTAGATGTGCCCAGTGTGGGATATCCTAAGCATAATGAAAGGATTCTGTCTCTGGTGTTAGCATAACCCAAAAGGGCAGAGTCAGTTTGCTAGTGGAAAGTGATTATGATGAGGTCAGGGACAGCATTAACTGAATTTTATCAATATGTCGAGGCAAACTAGAAGAAATAAGGAGCTGGAGTGGTGGTATTAATTAGTGTGGGAGGGCATTATTGTGTGTGGTATTGGGCTGGCATTACATAAGAAATAAGAGCTCAGCCCATGCAAGACTAAAGTCTTTAGTTCCAAGCGTTAGGGAGAAAAAAACCTAGATGGAGACTAGAGGAGGCAAGGTGATTGTTAGAGAGACTGTGCGGTTTGGAAAGCTGGTGAGTTTTGGTGTGGGAGCACACTAAGTCCTGGGACTCTTAGCTGTTCTTCAAGTCACTGTGGTTTTTATCCAAAGATCAGAAGGCATTCTACAGATGTGCATGCAGAGGTTCCCCGTTTTATGTGGGGGAAAACGCTCAGGGAGGTTAAATGACTTGTATAAGAGTTACACAGGTATCTGTTGCAGAATTGGGTCTAGATGTCCTGGCTTCTTGCTCTGTGCTGTAATCACTAAACCATTCTGCAGCCAAGCATAAGTATCCAACCTTTTAAAAGTAGAAGGGGTAGTTTTCTAAAACACATTCAACCTCCCAATCTAGCAGGATTAATCTTCTAATACGTGAACATCCTGATATAACCTATGAATGTTTCTCTTCATTGCTACTGTAAGTCCCCATGGTGAAAAATCAACTTATTTGATGTACATTGAAAAAAATTACTTGCGGAAAAGTCCTGAAGAATTTAATAGAACCTCATGCCCCTCCTAGATAATTTTTAAGCAGTTGATAAAATGCTACTGTAGGATTGTGTTGTTGACATGTAGCATTCCCCCTTCATCCTACCACTTCTGTCATTTAACAAAACAGTACTATGAAAACCCTTCAAAAAACCATTGGAGATTCAGTTTTTTCAGGAATGAATAACTTACAACCACCCATAACTGAATTTTGTCAGCAGAGCTGTAAGTGGAAGAAGTCCCTTAATCTTGTAATCTAATGTAATATGTGATCTGCATATTTTCTCACCTCAGTGTTCACCCACTCTTTCTAAGGTGTTTCAGCGATACATCTAAAGAGGATCACTAATATTAATATTGAACTTAGTGAAACTATTTGAGCTTGCTTTATCTCAACATTTATCTGGACATTTGTTCCTACTTTTCCATCCCATTTCTTACCTAGTTTTTATACTACAAAAGTACTTTACTTCTCACCCGGTGGTTATCAGCGTTCTTGATAGGTTCATGTAATGGACTTCACCAAATTTTAATTGTTTTAATACTAAATAGATCTAAGACATCTCTGCTAGTATCCAACATCAAACCCTTATAATTATGATAAAAAGCATGCAAAGTTCAGGTTTGTGAGGGCTATGGAGAAAAGTAAGGGAAAAATCAAAGCTAAAAACTTTGCTTTTATGCATTTGTCTAGTAATTGGGTCATTAGATGTAGTGGTAGAAGAATTAAAAATGCACAGGACTATTCTGTGAAGACAGCATTATCCTGCACTGGAAATAACATCTTCGTCTTGAACTTAGTGAAGGTTATAGAAATTTTGATGCATTCTGTTAGGAAGGTTTGAAGTGCACAAGTGAGGTCAGAAGGTAAATTTTCTCTTCCAAGGATAAGTAGATGGATATATTAGGTTTGTGTTCAGGAATATGTTTGTAATATTGGATATCTGACATCTGTACTTGCATTTCCTTGTTTTACATATATCAGGATGATGGTTGCTGGGTTAAGGTGTATTATCATGAAAGAATGGTCCCAGTTCATTGAATTTATACTAAAAAAAGGCCTGCCATACAGGTGTGGAAATGCTCATGATTTATTCTTTTTTTTAATAAATCTTGATTGTGCAGGCCATTTCATTTACATATTTGGAAGTGCATTGTAAATATTAAGGACCTCATTCTTCCACCTTCCCTTATGCTAAGTAGTTCCTCATTCCACAAGGAGTCCTGCTGACTTCAGTGGGACGTCTGATGGAGTCAGATACAACTAATGAGTGAAATTCAGCACTGAGCAACCAATCTATATGAAGACTGTGCAATCCTAAATTATGGGGATGATAGGTTTAGTGAGGCCTAGCTCATCCAGCATGAATTAGTACTATAGCACCTGTCCTAAATTAACTAAGCTTCACAAACTATGTAGATGCTATAGGTATTATTATTTCCGTCTTACAATAAGCTAACTGAACTACCAAGGCGTTTAAAGGGAGAATTATATTTCACTTTAAGCAACTAAATGGTGGTTAACAAGCCATCTAAGCTGCTATTTTTGGAACTTAACACATGCAGTCTGGATTTGTGAGTGCTGAATATATATAGTTGGCTGTGCTCTGGTCAGGCAAAGAAGAGGCTTCATACATGGATTATGCTTGCCCAGGGTCCATGAATATGGAGCCACGTATCTGATCAGGCAGTGCTTTTCCTACTGGACATGCTCTGTAGACACTTGCATTACTGAAGTAGGGTCACAACTGTGTGCAAGTTCACAAAGTGCCTTGCCTAGAACAGACAGGAAGTTCGTAAGAAACGCAGCCACAAAACTCTTATGGAATTATACTGCCAGAAAGTGTCATATAAAGCTATGATGCAGCTGTGCTACCCCTTGACTCCAGAGTAATCTAAGTGCCATAGTGCACTGCTGAGCATGTGACAATAAACCCGCTACAAGGGTGTCATAATTAAGTGGTACAGACATACTCTTACAGTTCTGCTTCACAGTATTGTTCTCTAACAGCTTGACCACGTCATCTTCTTGTTTTAACAATGATGAAGAGCTGCTTGGATTTAATTGAGACAGACTAAGAAGGTGAGAGCATTGCAGTTCTACTAACCTCTATCTTCCTTTAGACAACATCACTTCAGGAGGTTGCAATTCTATTTTTAATATACATTTTAGAAAGGGGGTTAGTATAAAACTAAGCCCTGTAAAACAGCTCTTTAAAACCCTGATCATTGACAGAAGTACTAGTCCAGAACATCTTCTTGGTTTAAAGCCTCCATACATTTTAGAATAGCTGCATTAAAATGGTAAAAAGCAGTGATTAATTCAGAATATGTTAATCATTGTAATGTGCATCGTTAATTCATCATTCAGTTCTTTCAGTGCAAAATGTTGTGTCTATTACAGTTTAACAAACAGAGTGAGTATTTAGTGAGACAAGTTTAGTTTAAATTATTTTATCATAATAAAGCTCTACATGTCATTAAATAATGCACAGGATGAGGAAGAAAGTAGAGGCACAACAGCCATTATTATAAATGTTTATAGACATACCTAAAGTCTTATCTAAAGTTCATCCTGTTAAAGGACATGTTTTATGTTGTACAGTTCCTCTTAGAATATCAATCTAATAAGCACCAAATGAGGCTGAAGACAATGCTGTTATAAAAAATGGAGAAAAATGATTAAAATGTGATAATTATACTGACAGTTTATATGCTCAATCTAATCAACCAAGCTTCCAATTTGTCATAATGTACACTCACTCATACATTATTGCTTAATTATAGCAACACTTCTATTTCGAAAGGCTGTCAATCATGCAAATTCCCATCGTTTTTCTTTATTCGCATTTAAAAGACATATTTTTAGTTCAGATGGAAAGCCCACCATGATATTAAATTAATCCTAGCCATTTCTTTTGTTGAAGATGTCCATCAGAATTTATTCTGCTCCAGTGTGTGCAATTTTTGTGGCAGCTTAATCCTTTCAAATTCACTTTGTGCAACATCCATTGTCTCCTCTGTTCCTGAACTCAAGTGTCTAAGCTCTCCACGGAGGCAAAAATGTATTCTTTTGGAAACATTGACTAGAACGTGAACTTCTTAGGAGTGATGCAATTACATTTCTCAGACAAATCACTGCAAACTTCTGAGATTTTCTTTGCTTCTGAGTTTTCCTACTTGTTCCTGCAGGAGCTGATGAAGAACAGTGAACCGAATCCTGTCTGCCTCACGTGAATACTCCTGCAGCCTTCAGTGGGCCTACTTGTCTGTCGTGTTGGAAGAAGTCTGAGTAGATGCACTGTAGATTAGTAGTCTCATGTTCCCTTAAAATACACAGTGAGTGAAACATGCCATGCTTTAAATTGTTCTTGTTTCATTCCCATTGGGTGGAGCTTTGTGTTTAGGTATGCCAATAAAAAATTGTTTTCCTTGCCTCTCCAGCTCCTCAGTTTCTCTGTTCTACAGCACATCCTAGGCAGAAGGTCTGGCACTTCATGTGAGTATAGTTCAGCAATACAAGAAAGCCAAACAAAATGAGTGATTTACTCAAGTGTAGTGGTTGTATTAGTGGTAACTAACCAAAACAAGAATATGGTACAGCTATTAAAACACAGGGAGCCTGCTGAAACAAAGAAAGCAGCAAAAAACTTTAAGTATAAAATACCTAGGGTAACTAAGCTGTTATGAAGTATAAAAGAAAGCACGTCTCACAATATCTCACTTTGTGGGCTATGAGGCAACAAACTTTGCATCCTCCAGGCTCTCAACTCACCACCCCACAAATAACATGTATAGTGAAGATAGAGGAAGAGAGTTGCTCTCATATGCAGTTCGGCAATTCACAGTTCTTCCACTGAGAAGCAAATATTTGGCACATCATGTGATGGCTGTATATTGAACACACGAGTTTTTTCACAATTCCAGTATTAACCTGTATTGGACATTTAAATCAACCTTAGAAATATAGCTAGTGCTGTTCATTCAGGGGCAAACAATTGGCAAGAAAAGAAAGAAAAGACATACCTGAAAGAGAGAAAAATGAGAAAAAAACTGTAGGAAATTTCCCACTTTCCCTTTCCTCTTTTTGTAATATTTCAGGCTTTGGGAGCTGACCTGTCGCCCAGTTCATGAGAAAAAGGTAAACAACCACAACCTGCTTAGGTATGATTGGTTAGGAGGGTGTTCTCAGTACTGGTCCATAACCTTTTGTTGCTGCTTTTCCCTTGGTCCATTCTCAGCAATGAGTTTTGATAGAACTAGCTACTGCAGAAGTATAATTGAGTGTTTGCACCCACCATTATTATTATTATTATTATTATTATTATTATTATTGATATTTCAGTACCAGATGCCATGTGCTCATAGGGCTTGATGACATTTTCTTGCCAAAATATCAAATGTCAGTCTCACTTCAAGATGTAATTACAACAACAAATAATGTACATGCCATTGTATAAACATGTATATATTTTGTACTTAACAACTACTGCATCTTATATTATGCACCTACAGGTCTTGAAACCTCCCCTTCTCTCTTTTTAAAAAATATTAAGAAGTGATTAAAATGCTATCCCAGTAAAGATGGTGTATTTAATGAATATATTTTTAATTTATATATGGAATATATAAATAGACCACCTCTATATATTTATATTGTAAGACTAAAATTCAAGTCACGAGTGGTCATGGAATAAAAAAAGACTTAGCAAAAAAAGACATATGGCTATGAAAAATATGAAGTTTTTCTTTGAATGTTGGCTCAGAAAAATCTCAATACATTTTTGGCAAATGAGCCGTGAAACATATTGTTGAAAATATGATGTCCAGAAGATAGTACTACCTAATATTTTATCTTAACGGTAGTATACAGTACTTAAAAAGGCTTGAACTTTAAATCAAGCATTATGGAGAGGATACTGCCAATCCACTAGTTTTTTCAGCTATAGAAGAGAATCGTTCACAATAATGAGATGGAGAAAGTACCTCTTAAAAAAAAAAAGTTAAAATATGTACCACAACTGTGGGTGTGGTTTACCCTCAAAGTGGTGGTCAAGTAATAGTGATGACTTCCATATATTACCAATTAATATAGGGAGTGGAAGGAGAACATGTAAAATCATTAACAATTTATCAGGTCTTTGATGTACAAGACAATACACAGTATATGACCAATTGAGCACATTCACAAAGTGCAGACTCCTTTTGGTTCAACAAAACTGTTAGGTGGAAAGCCTGTATTATTTCTGGTGTTTATAGAAACTTGAATTCAAGTGACCACAGTAACCCTTTGAAAGACAGAGGATTCAGTGTTTCTAGATAAACGGCATGGCAAAAGTCTACTTGATTGTTGATTGTGATTAAAAAAACCCACACTTCTCCCAACTCCTTCTTTGCTCTTTCCTGTTCCTCTGAGCGTAATTGTGATTTCTGTAGTGTTGATATTTCACCTAGGATAAGTTGTAGCTGGAAATGACTTCATAACTCACACTTACTAAGTAAAACAAAGAGCACACACATATAAGCAGAGCTTTAGAAATGTATTTTGACTTAATACTGGATCTAAAAGCTTTAAATTCCAAAATTGAAGTGCTTTTGATTCATCAAGCTACGTCCATAAGTGCATTTACACAAGATGCTAATAGCACAGTAGCCAAATAATACTGCACAATAGCATGGCACAGCACCAACAGTGCTAGTATGCTACTGCGCAGTAGCATCACTTAAATGGCATTCACTGGCACTACTGGGCAGTAACTCTGGTTACTGCATATTTATTTAGTGCTTGATTATACAAGTACTAAATTATATGCACACTAACCACTGTACATTAATGGATGTGTAGATGCACCCCTTGGTGGCTGGAGGTTGTAGTCTTTGTTCATCTTTGGTGATGTCAGTTCAAACCCACAGTAAGGAAACAAAAGAGAATGGATTTGACAATCTTATGAATTCACCCTGTAACATGCCAAAATGTTTTCATAACTGGCATAAGTCTTCAACCAACATAATGTAAGGGGAATTTCTTAGTGTCTAGGTCTTTCACAGTGGGAGAAAACTACCAAGCATTTTTTCCTGGCTTAGGTGGATTCTGGAACTGATTGTGCCAACAAGTTTTCCCTAAGCTTGTAAATCATGGAACGCTGCAAAACCCCATGCCGTAAACATTCCTTCTTTCACGAGCCTCTCATCATTATTACTGGTGAATGTTCTTGAGCTGTCTGGACTTGACTAGCCCACGGTACATGCTGCAAGCCCAGATACTTCCATCCCATACTCAATGGAGCAACTCAGGAAAGACTCTGGTTGTGACGCATGTTCTCTTGGCTGCCCTGGAATGTGTCATATAGGTGCTGGCAGATCAAGTGCTAGCTACTACTGCTGGTGGTTGTAGTTTGAAGGAAGACAGCCAGGTTCTGCTGCTGCTATTTGCCTTTAACATATCTAAAAGTATGCATTTAGAAGGGTGAAGAGGTAAACTGGAACTTAGAGGCAGAATAAATGGACCGGAATAGATTGAAATTCCATTTGATAATAAAATTAAGACCATTTGACAGCACATCACCAGATATTTTTCTTTATGGTCATAATCATTACTTTCATATCTCCTTGAGGACTTTACATCTTCCTACAGTTGTAGTTTGGAAGCCTATTCCACCATGAGGACTGTGAGCAAGGACCTCCAGCCAGGGAGCAAATGAATACAGACTGTGGGCAGCTTCTCTATTAGCATCTGCTCACCTATGCTGAGCCCCTCTTTTACAAATATAAAATGCTGCTTGAGGCTATGAATCTGTCCCTCTTTTGAGGTCTTCAGAACTGCAGTTTGAGACTCAGAGAACATAGTAACCACATTTAAGGGTTACCTGTCACCATGAAGAAGCTGTCACTGCCTTCAAGCATGGCCTCCGTCCGCAGGTAAAGAATCCTAAAATCCTTACCCATTCCCTCTCCAAAGCACTCACCATGGGACCTCAAAAAAGAAAGATATCACTAGGTTGTGTCTCAAGTCCTCTGTGCTACCTGTGCCCAAAGCTGCTTCTTTCATGCACCAAAATGTAAATTAGCTATTTATAATTCTAACTTAATAGAATGGATCCATAGTACTTTCAGCTTCCTCTGAGGAAATCCTAATAACAATGTACCTGCCTTGCATGATCCAGTCTAGAGCTTTCTAATAGTATGCACAAAAATTCATAGAATAATAGAGAAGCAGCACTACAAGGGACTTCCATAGGTCAGCTAGTCCAACCTCCTGCCTGTGGCAGAGTCATCCCTGTACAAACCATCCATTGTCTAACTTCTTAGCAAAACTATACAATGAACCCTGACGCAACACAAGACATAACACCCTTATCTGCCGCAGGTAAAGCAGGACCACAGTAGCCAATGTCCTGCTGCTGCAAAGGTTAATATACACTTGGGAGATCCCAGGAAGAGGGTCATAGCCATTCTGGTACCATACCATTCTGGTACAGAGGAAGGCAAAAACCCCCATAGGCCAGTCAACCTCCTTGGGGTTCCATCGCTTTCTGCACAGTAGTGTAACTGATCACAGGCAAACGGGGCAGCAGCCCCAGGCTCCACCTTTTGGGCAGCTGCATAAATAGCTGCTGCTGCTGCAGGGGCTCTTGTTGCATTGATGACAGTAGCACCACAGCAGTCAGCACTGCCCCATGTGCTGTTGCTACCCAGAATGTGAAACTACCAGCTACTAAGGCTGTGCGAAACTTTGGGTGGTGATTTGATTCAGCGGAGATTCAGCTCAATTCGGTGGCCAAATCGCCAAATCCAAACAGAATCAGGGGACCAATTTAAAGGTTTGAATCAATTCAAAGCTCTCTGAATCTTCAGCAAAGATTCGGAGAGCTTTGATGATTTGGGCAGTCCCTGGTGGCTGCAGCATGGAGCTGCAGCCACTCCAAGCTGGTAAGTACTGGCAGGGGGGACTGAGGGAGGAGATCTCTGCCAGAGCCCCTGACTCCCCCCCACCTTCCCCAGCCCCCCCGCACAGCTGCTCCACCTGCCCCAGCTTCCGGTGTTTTTAAAAAAAAAAGCCCCAGTTCTCACCGGGTGTTGCCAGGCAGGAGGTGATCCCCACTGCCCCCCACTTTCCCCCACTGCCCCATGCTTTATGGGGGGCTGTGCACAAGCCCCCTTGACCTCCCCCCGCTCCCCTGTCTCCCCCACAGATGCCCCACCTGCCAGGGCTCTGGCCTTTTAAGAAAAAAAAAGTGGAGAAAAGCCCTGGGACTCACCACGCCTGGTGCAGCCTCAGGGCTTCAGGGGCTTCTGCGCAGCCCCCACATGGCAGGAGGCAGCGGGGATCACCCCCCGCCAACAGCAATGGTGAGTCCTGGGGTTTCTTCAGGTTTTGTTTTTTTTTCTTAAAGGGCCAGAGCTGGCTCGTGCAGAGCCTGTGCAGGCACCTGTGAGGGGGCTGGGAGAGTGGGGGTGGGGGTCAGGGGCTCGTGCAGAGCCCCCCATGCAGCTTGGGGCAGTGGGGGGCAGTGGGGATCACCCCCTGCCTGGCAGCACCTGCTGAGCCAGGGCTTTTTTTTCCTCCGAGTGCTGGGAGCTGGGGCAGGCGGAGCAGCCATTGCCGGGCTGGGAGAAGGGTGGGGGATGGGCCGAATCGCTGGCTGATGCAGAGATTCAGAGATTTAACTGCTGCCGAATGTCCAAATCACATTTAGCCAAATCAAATCAGGACAGTGATTTGAATCACCGAATTGAATCACTGTCCCCGAATCGGCCGAATCCAAAGCAAATACTAGCTGCTTTGCACAGACCTACCAGTTATGCCTCTGCTTGTACCAGTGAAGTCATTACCACTTTCTCCACCATAACTTCTGTGTTCATTCACCAAGTTCTTCCCAAAGCACTTGCTGGGCTCTTATCTCAGCTCTTTCAGTAGTGAGCAAGAGATAGAGCTTTCCTTATCCTCCTTCTACTACAGAACAACACAACAGACTACTCCCTCCCACTGTGTTATGTGGAAAAAGAAGTTCTTTGTATCCCTGCACCTTTTCTCAGCATCCTTTGGTACAGCCTGCAATTTCTGTGGTGCCTCACAGTGCTACGTCCCACTTAATGACTTGATTCTATGCTGAAAATGAAACACGGCTTTGCTGTACCCATGGCTGGTCCTCAAAAAGCCAGCACAGTCTGTTGCACAGGTCCACTGCAGGTTATTAGAGTAAGACTGGCTGGTACAACATCTCTGGAGAAACCTGCGTAGCACTTCATTCATGTTAGAAAACAATCCAGAGACACTTTTTAAATATAACCATGAGGTAGATCAAGCAAGTTATGGTAAGAGAGATGAAAACCAGTGTGTTTTGAATTTTAGGGCAGATACCAATTACATGTGAAAATAGTAAAAGAATGATAATTATTAGACATGGAAGCAAAAAAAAATCCCCTATTCCTCACTATTCCTATTCCTCAGAATTTTTTTCTATTGTTTGCCCATAGAAGAAGGAGGTATTTCCAAGAAGCAAAGGAAAACCTTCCAGAGCTGTCTTCCCAAAACACAGAGCTGTTTCCCTAACTAAACACAAATGGCACAATCCCATCAGAGAAAAAAACAACATGGCCCTAAGGACATGTCACTGACCTTGACTGACCTATGTAGCCCATGGCATGTAGACGCTATATTTGACTCTTGTTGAAAGAGGAAGAAGAGAGTTGTACACTGTCCTGAGGGAATATGTTTGCTGTGTATATATGGTAGTGAAAGGCAAGAGGGTAAAGTATGGCTTCTGAAGTGCTGGGGAGGATATGAAATGACTGAAGATGTGTGTCCTCATGTGTGTAATAGCTTAGGTTGGGTTGAGGGATTGGGTGAGGGGAGGGAGAGATTTAAAGAATATGAAGGCA